>NC_091189.1:28345565-28423065 GCF_040958095.1 Procambarus clarkii | reverse complement strand
TATTAGGCAAATCGGTCCTTGAATAGTAGGCTGAGAAGTGCGTTCTGGCTATTAGGTACGACATATATATATATATATATATATATATATATATATATATATATATATATGTCGTACCTAGTAGCCAGAACTCACTTATCAGCCTACTATGCAAGGCCCAATTTGACTAATAAGCCAAGTTTTCATGAATTAATTGTTTTTCGACTACCTAACCTACCTAACCTAACCTAACCTAACTTTTTCGGCTACCTAACCTAACCTAACCTATAAAGATAGGTTAGGTTAGGTTAGGTAGGGTTGGTTAGGTTTGGTCATATATCTACGTTAATTTAAACTCCAAAAAAAAGAAATTGACCTCATACATAATGAAATGGGTAGATTTATCACTTCATAAGAAAAAAAATAGAGGAAATAAATTAATTCAGAAAGGCTTGGCTTATTAGGCAAATCGGGCCTTGCATAGTAGGCTGACAAGTGCGTTCTGGCTATTAGGTACGACATATATAAATATATATATATATATATATATATATATATATATATATATATATATATATATATATATATATATATATATTAATATTATTAAATATGACCGAAAAGTAAAATTAATAATTCTAACACGAAATTTCTCAATATTTCTTATGTTTCTTTTCACTGTTGATGGTAAATGAAAAATCAATTCTCCAAAATTCATTTTTTATTTCTAGTCTGACGCAACACTTGAACGCGTTTCGTAATAACTTATTACATTTTCAAAGACTTTTAGTTTACACACACACAACTATAACCTGCAAATACTAAACGGAGTTCTTACTATGCTATGATTTAAACAGCTTTCATTTTATTTTATACCCACATTTTGGGTGAGGTGATATGTTACAACAGTTTTGGATGAGGTGAATAAAACTTTCAACACAGGACAGAACACGAAACAATGGGTATTAATTGGGTAAATTAAAGGTAAGAATGGAAGTAACTGCAGAGGGCCTATTGGCCCATATTTCTTGATTCTTCTATATTGGAGCGGAGTCTTGAAATGGGTAGAATATAGTTGTGCATTAATTGGCTGTTGATTGCTTGTGTTGACTTCTTGATGTGCAGTGCCTCGCAGATGTCAAACCGCCTGCTATCGCTGTATCTATCGATGATTTGTGTGTTGTTTGCTAAGATTTCTCTGGTGATGGTCTGGTTGTGGGAAGAGATTATATGTTCCTTATTGGTACAAGAGTAGTGTTGTTAACGCTTATGTTGACTGTGCTCTCAGCCACAGCTCAGGATGGAAGCAAGTCGATGAAGAACTGTAGGGTAAGGCAGGTCCTAGTCAACAACGGCTTCTCCAATGGTTTCGTTGAAGACATCATAAGAAGGAAGGTGAAACGCCATGCAACCTCTGAAGAGACAACTAACACAACACCTATACCCCCTATTAGACTATTTTACAGGAACTTCTTTTCCACAGCTCATAAAATGGAGGAAAGGGTCCTGAAAGATATTGTTAATAGAAACGTTATCCCTACAGACAAAAATCAGAAGATACAACTGACGATTTACTATAAAACCAAAAAAACGGCCAGCCTACTCATGAGAAACTCTCCAGACACAAAGCAGAACGCTTTAAAAGAGACCAACGTCGTCTATGCCTTCAAATGCCCACTTGGGGACTGTAAACCTCAAAGAACTCAGTATATAGGCAAGACAACAACATCTCTTTCCAGGCAATTAACGATGCATAAGCAACAGGGCTCCATTAAGGAACATATAATCTCTTCCCACAACCAGACCATCACCAGAGAAATCTTAGCAAACAACACAGAAATCATCGATAGATACAGCGATAGCAGGCGGCTTGACATCTGCGAGGCACTACACATCAAGAAGTCAACACCAGCAATCAACAGCCAATTAATGCACAACTATATTCTACCCACTTCAAGACTCCGCTCCAATATAGAAGCATCAAGAAATATGGGCCAATAGGCCCTCTGCAGTTACTTCCATTCTTACCTTCAATTTACCCAATTAATACCCATTGTTTCGTGTTCTGTCCTGTGTTGAAAGTTTTATTCACCTCATCCAAAACTGTTGTAACATATCACCTCACCCAAAATGCGGGTATAAAATGAAAAATGAAAGCTGTTTAAATCAGAGCATAAGTAAGAACTCTGTTTAGTGTTTGCAGGTTATAGTTGTGTGTGTGTAAACTAAAAGTCTTTGAAAATGTAATAAGTTATTACGAAATGCGTTCAAGTGTTGCGTCAGACTAGAAATAAATATGAATTTTGGAGAATTGATTTTTCAATTACCATCAACAGTGAAAAGAAACATAAGAATGATCGAGAAAATTTGTGTTAGAATTATTAATCTTACTTTTTCGGTCATATTTAATAATATATATGTCTACAGGAAAGACTGCTACCAATATATATATATATATATATATATATATATATATATATATATATATATATATATATATATATATATATATATATATATATTATATATATATATATATATATATATAATAAATATATATATTTATATAATATATATATATATATAATATATATATATATATATATATATATATATATATATATATATATATATATATATATATAATATATATATATAATATATATATATATATATATATATATATATATATATATATATATATATATATATATATATATATATATATATATATATATGCGAACAAGCCTGAATGGTCCCCAGGACAATATGCAACTGAAAACTCAGGCTTTCGCATTCGCAAGACCATTCAGGCTTGTTCGCATTTGTGTTCCTCACGTGTGCCCCAAAGAATGAGGTGATTTGGTAAAATGCTATGCCCAAGATAACTATCCGAGTGCCGGCGGTGGGGTGGTTCAAATAGCCTCGGCTATCACCTCATTTTGTCCGGTCGTGATGGTCAAGTGGATTAAGGCGTCTTGTACATACGAGTTGCGTTGCTTCTGGGAGTATGGGTTCGAGTCACTTCTGGGGTGTGAGTTTTCAGTTATATATATATATATATATATATATATATATATATATATATATATATATATATATATATATATATAATATATATATAATATATATATAATATATATATAATATATATATATGTGTCTCATTGAATATGACTGCATATTCTGTATTTACTATCTTCTGATTTAGGGCTTCTATCCCTCTAACTATTTTCTTAGCATCAGGGCTTAGCTGAAAGAGGAGTTCTCCAAAACTCGTTTTCGTAATTTCAAGGTGAAGAAAAGAAGTGAATTACTATAGAATGTACTACACTTATTCATACAATTTGCACGTTTCGAACCTCCATGGTTCATTCTCAAGTGAAAAGAATTTTCAGAACTGGTTGATTTATACCCGCACTGGTTTAGGTGATAAGACAATAAAGGTGAAAACATGGGGGATACATAAGGGATAAATGGGGGGTGAAACATAAGAACATAAGAATAGAGGTAGCTGCGGAAGGCCTTTGGGCCCATACGAGGCAGCTATTATCTACATACAAAGATTAATCAGGTGTAATGTTGAACAGTATCTTCTGTGTTGGCATCGTTATGTTCTGGTCTTGTCCTTACTCTCATGGTGGGTAGAGTAAATAGTTGTGTGATTTGGGTGTTCATAGTAGGTTGTTCTATTCTTATGTGAATTGCTTCAAAATTTGTAATCTTCTTGCATCTTGGGTTTTATGTATTATACAGGTATTTTTGTTCAAGGTATTGTTTTGATATGGGTATTGTTTTGATACATACAAAACAATACAGGTATTGTTTTGTTTGAACAAAAATACCTGTATGGCATTTTCTTTTAAAGAACTTTTCCTTGTATGGAAGATTTCCTGAGACCTGGAACCTCAAGAACAAGAGGTATAGATTTAAACTAACTAAACAAAGGTGCCAAAGAAATATAAGTAAATTCACTTTTGCAAACAGAGTGGTAGATGGTTGGAACAAGTTAGGTGAGAAGGTGGTGGAGGCCAAAACCGTCAGTAGTTTCAAAGCGTTATATGACAAAGAGTGCTGGGAAGACGGGACAACATGAGTGTAGCTCTCATCCTGTAACTACACTTAGGTAATTACAAATAAAGATGTTGAAGAAATATAAGAAAATTCACTTTCGCAAACAGAGTGGTAGACGGTTGGAACAAGTTAGGTGAGAAGGTGGTGGAGGCCAAGACCGTCAGTAGTTTCAAAGCATTATATGACAAAGAGTGCTGGGAAGACGGGACACCACGAGCGTAGCTTTCATCCTGTAACTACACTTAGGTAATTACACACACACACATACAAAATAGTAACAGGAATCGATAAAATTGATAGGGAAGAATTCCTGAGACCTGAGACCCGGAACTTCAAGAACAAGTGGTCATAGATTTAAACTCACGAAACAAAGCTGTCGGAGAAATATAAGAAAATTCCCTTTTGTAAACAGAGTGGTAGATGGTTGGAACAAGTTAGGTGAGAAGGTGGTGGAGGCCAAAACCGTCAGTAGTTTCAAAGCGTTATATGACAAAGAGTGCTGGGGAGATGGGACACCACGAGCGTAGCTCTCATCCTGTAACTACACTTAGGTAATTACTCTTAGGGGCCAGGTAGCCTGGTGGATAGCGCACAGGACTCGTAATTCTGTGGCGCGGGTTCGATTCCCGCACTCGGCAGAAACAAATGGGCAAAGTTTCTTTCGCCCTGAATGCCCCTGTTACCTAGCAGTAAATAGGTACCTGGGAGTTAGTCAGCTGTCATGGGCTGCTTCCTGGGGTGAAAAAAATAAGTAGTTAGTAAACAGTTGATTGGAAGTTGAGAGGCGGGCCGAAAGAGCAAAGCTCAACCTTTGCAAATACAACTAGGTGAATACAACTAGGTGAATACTTAGGTAATTACACACAGCTGCCTGTAAATTAGTTTACCCTTACTACATATATTTCATGAAGGGGTACTTTACGGTTAATACTTTTAAAGGATACTGTGCCTAAATTAATATGTGTGTTCTTAGTGGCTTAAATATATAATACATACAGTATTGCAAAACTTTTGAATTGTATGAAAAGTAATAATTTTTTGTAATACTGTACAGTAATACACATTATTGGCAAAAATGAAATAAAAGGTCATTAACAGTTTAAAATGGTTTAAACTTCACTGAATAATAGTAATACCCTTTTACAAGGAATTTTAAATATAAATTCAGATTTAAAATAACTACGAACAATCTTGTACCACTGCAGGAATTGGTGCAAAATGCTGAAGATGCTGGAGCAACAGTTGTTGAAGTCTTGCACGATACACGACAAGTACAGTGCCCCAGCGCTCATAATGCTGTTCAAAGATTTCTTAAGGTAAGTCAAATATTACTGACTGCACATTTATTTTGTAGTTTTCATATGACTATATGATATATGCGAAATTGTATAGAGGAGGTATATGACCATAAGAGAAAAACTCTGAACTAGTTAAATTTTTAAAACTAATTCAGTAACACCTGAGGCCCCAGGATGGTGACACCTGAGGCCCCAGGATGGTGACACCTGAGGTCCCAGGATGGTGACACCTGAGGTCCCAGGATGGTGACACCTGAGGTCCCAGGATGGTGACACCTGAGGTCCCAGGATGGTGACACCTGAGGTCCCAGGATGGTGACACCTGAGGTCCCAGGATGGTGACACCTGAGGTCCCAGGATGGTGACACCTGAGGTCCCAGGATGGTGACACCTGAGGTCCCAGGATGGTGACACCTGAGGTCCCAGGATGGTGACCCCTGAATTTACCTGTGGGCCACTAACACAAGTGGCCTCGACTAGGACAGGAACCGGGTGGCTTGTCAAAGTCCCCCCATTTGCCTTGATAATCTTTTCCAGTTGGATTTTGAAATTCAACAGTCATGGCATTTACAGCTTTGATGGGTAGGTTGTTCCATGGGTTTATAACCTTGTGGGTAAAAAAGCATCTTTTCTCAGTCCTACATTGTGGCTTGTTGAGCTTGAAACTGTTGCTCCTTGTTTGTGTTAAATTTGACATTTTGAAGACATTTTCCGAATCAACATCCACCAAATTGTTCAGTACAGTGGGGCCTCCACGTACGATGATAATCCATTCCTAGAGATATATCGTAAGTCGAAACTAATTTTCCCATAAGAAATAATGGGAATTGAATTAATCCGTTCCACACTCCCCAAAAAATTAACTTCAAAGTAAATTTTATACCTAATTCACCCAAATCCTTAGTACTAAAGTACAGTATGTACAAGTTATTGCTTACCTTTATTGATGACTCTTGTTGCATATGGAAGATTGCGAGGAGGAGGAGAGGTGTTAGTGTTTGGAAGGAGAGTCCCTTTCCATTATAACATAAGGCAGTGATTGTTTTTCTGTTTTCATCTTTTTCTGTGGGGAGCCCCTACAGCTCCCTGGAGCTTATCGGGCTAATGTATGTTATATTAGACCTGGACATTAGCTAAGGAGTTCAGACCTACCAGGGACCAGCGCCAGAACCTGGCCCCTTCAGAGAGGTTTCAAGGAGCAATGGCACTGGAAAACCCCCTAGTGGTTGGGGTTTTTCTTATCTGCCATTGACCCAACCCGTCCTCTTAAAAAGAACGTCGCTTTTGGCCGTTTGCCCGTATGGCCGAATATGGATGTAATTTGAAAATGAAAATAAATTTGGGATTTTTTTTCAACAACAGTAAGTTAAGGGTCCTCTGATAGGTTAGGTGGGCAGGAAATTCTCATAAAGTTTCAAAAGGTATGAAAAACGTTAATGGAAAGTTGCTTCTTCTAAGCTTGCCGAGTAAGCCGGACAACTCAAACAGAAAACGGAACAGTACGTCACTTTTGTGAGTCAATTTCATTTCAAATTACGTCCAAATTTGGCCATAGCGCGCAAACGAGCCAAAAGTGACATTATTTTTAAGAGGACGGGTTGATCGACCGGGGTCAGGCACCCAGAAAGGTAGGCATGACAAAACAAACCCCACATGGTAAAAAACTAAAACAAAAAACCGAACAGAGAGGTAGAAACTCCCTACAATCCCAAGGAAACAAGCAAACAAGCAAACATCACACTTTACTGCCGCGCTGATCGTCCGCGCAGCCCTCCCCGCCCCGAGAGGGGGGAGGGGGGAGCCCCGGACCTACTGCGCCGGCTGCCAAGCTTCAGTTCGTAAGCTAATGTCAACCGGGATAGACGCTTCTCTGGCCTCAGTTTCCTAGGTGGTGTTTGCCTTATGTGGCGTTCACTGCTGTGTGTTGTGTTGTGCGGTGGCCAGGAGTACAGTACCTCATCAGTGCCGGGGCTGCATGCGCTTAGTGGCTGACTTCCCTAAGCGCCCTGTGAGTACTGCCCTTGCGTAACAGGGTTATCTTCCCTGGGGCGTTCAGGAACCATTCCCGTAGAGGTTCTTGCTGCTCGGCATTTGTCTCGGGCTTGGGGCACTTGTTTGGCCCTGGGTAGGGATTGGTATTGTCCTGGTTAGGGCGTCAAGGTGTTGCGCGGCCTGCCACCTAAGCAGCGACCGGTTCCTGTTGCCTCTGAAGACGGTGTACTTTTGTGGGGTTTTTCTTTTGTTTTTATTTTCAATTGCCTGGTGGGGGTCTGCCCAGTGTGGCTATAGTTCCACTGGTAGTGTTTGGCAGCCCTCTGCTAGGCCCCCGTGATTGTACACGTCAGTGCTATCCTCTACCCTCTTGTTATTTTTGGGTTTCTTAACCGGTTAGCAACACCTTGCCCGGGCTTCCCGTAGCAGTCAGCCTACGTGCCCTGGAAACCCCTGTCTGGGCTCAGTGGACCATTGAATGTGTCTTCCGGGTTCCAACGCATCTTGTACGGGATCGTTGGTTGCTGTGCCCTTGTCTCCGGGTGACAGTCGCCACTTTTACATCCGTCATGCTGCCTGTTGGGTCACTGACACCTTGACCCGGAGTCTTGCGAGAGATTTTCTCTGCTTGTTTTCCAGTACTCTCCTGATGTTATTACTGTTCAGAGTACAGGCGACATCTGTGTTTCAAGCTAGGTTAGGTTGTTGCAACATGCTAGGTTGGTTTCCCACTTGGATGCCCCGAGGCCGCCCCGTTTTGGTTAGGTGCTGTTCGCCCCTTTCCCTCTCTGTTTCCGGCTCCGGACCATTTGCTGGTTTCGGGGTCGGGGCGGGGTTTAGTTGGGGCCGAGACTTGGGTGGTTTTCGGGGGCTGCCCTGTTTGGGTTGGGGGACGGAGGTTTTCGAGCCTGTTTCTCCTGCCAAGGCTTCTGGGTCTTACCAGCGGCCCTTTCTTGCTGCCTTTCCCATGGGCTCTTGCTTTTCTTTAAAGGCGGAGGGCTTGGAGGACAGCTCTGCCCCGGGGGCCTCTGTTGCTGGTTCCCGGGGCTGTGGGGGATGCCTGCTAGCAGTCTGGGGTGGTGTGCTCTGCCTGGGTTTTCTGCTTTTGGGCGGAGTTTTTCGCCCATCCAGTCTGCTTGCTTCCCACTTTTGCTGGCGTGTTTTCGTATCTTTAGTGTCGGTCACAGCCCTCTGTTCTGGCGGCCATTTTCGTCTGCCGGTTTCCCAGCGTCGCCACCAGGGCGGCGTTGCAGTTTGTTTACATGCGCTTGGGTGTGCGAGTGAGCTTCTTTGGTGAGTTTTCACCTTTTTTCAGGGGTTTTACTCTCCTTTTGTCATTTCTTTGCTTTTCTGGTGTTTTCTGCCTGTTTCCTGTTCCTCTGGGAACGTTTGAGTATTGATTTTACACCGGGTTTCCCATTTTGTCTATTTTGGGTCTGGGCCTTTGGGTTTGGGCTCAGTGTCTCTGGCTGTTATGCTTGCTCCCACACCTTGTCCCTCAGTTTTCGGTCTGTTATGACCGTTTCCCAGGGGGTTCTGTCTGGGGGCTGTGCTTTGCCTTTCTGTGGTGTTTCTCTGCCGGAGAAACCTCTCCGACCAGACCTCTCATGCCGGCTATCCACCCATCAGTTCTTCGACTGATGCTAAAGCCACCGGTTGTGTGCTCCAGCTCCAGTGGTTGTTTCAGCACTGTGCCTAGAGTGTGGTGTCTGTCTTCTAGGTGGTGTGTGAGATGGGAGTGAGTCTCCAGTACTCGGGCTGCATGCGCCTAGGGTTACCTTCCCTAGGTGCCCTGTAAGTATTGCCCTTGGGGCTTGGGGTTACCTTCCACAAGTTCCTTGGGTCCTGCTTCTGCTAGGCTGTCTACTTTTTGGTTTTCGGGCGCCCTTTGTGTGATGGGGTGTTGTCTTCCTTGTTCGCCTTAGGGTAAGGGGCAGTTTGCACTGGTAGGGGCGCAGGGTACTGCACAGCTTGTTTTCACCAATCATAGCGGCCGGCTCTGTTCCTCCTGGGTACACTGTCCTCTTGCGGGGGTTTTCTTTTTCCTTTTTGTTTGTCTACCTGGTGGGGGGACCCTGCCTTTGATTCTTGCCCCCTTTGTACTGGATTCTCTTCCGACTTCTGGTGGTTCCCCCTGCTAGGTCCCCATGAGTGTACACGTCCCGGGGGTTCAGTTCTTAGAATGTTGTTTGGTAGACATGGGCGCTGGTTAGCAGTACCCTGTCTGGGATTACCTGAGCATGAGTCCTCATATAATAAATGCTCAGGACCCTGGGAAATCCCTAGGGGAAGCGTGGGCCCGATGGATGTGGCCCCGGAGTCCTTCCCTCGCTTTGTGCGAGTTTGAGGGTTGCTCTGTCCCCTTGTCTCAGGGGTGACACTCTCTATTTTGCCCCCGTCAGCTGCCTGTGGGGTTGGTGACACCTTCGGCCCAGGGTCCTGTGAGTTTTGTTGCTTGTTGTGGCTCGGTTACCCAGTTTTTTGCTGACTAAGTGGGTGCAGGCAGCACGGGCATTGCACGTTAAATTTTGGTGGCAACGCACTAGGTTGTTTGCTCCCCGGAAGCCCCGAGGCTGCCCCGTTTTGGTTGATAGTCTTGTCGGGTCCCCCCCCCCTTCCTCCCTGCATCTGGGTCTTTACCATCTGTAGGTTCAGGGTCGGAGCGGGGTTTGTGGGAAAAATTGACTCCTGTAATTCATTTAAATTGATGCTAATTTTCGATAGCTGCGAAGGACCACTACTTTTTAAAGGAAAAGTGGAAACTGGGTAAAGCAAGTGGTTTACTATTAAATCCATGAACTAGTGTCCTATGGATATTATTGATAAATATTTAATTGAATATTAAAGGGACTGTAATTTATGAATCAAATTCTCTCACCGAAAAGGGGGGTTATATGCCAAAAGACTATTGTATCCATGGCATCATTTCAGTGTGGTTTGTTCACTGAAGTAAATTAATTGAGTAATTGCAAGAATTAGGCAAAAATAATTAGAGGCGAATGGACCTCAAGATACTACGATAGACTAATATTACAAGCTGTTCTTAAATGCAAATCCTGCTCTGAAACTCTCCCTGGACAGATGCAATATGTCCTATTATCACCACACCAGAAATAAATATCTCTTTGATATCCCCAGAGTCAAACTTAATCTGTGTAAACACTCTGTGCAAATAAAGGGACCCAGTCTATGGAACTCATTCCCTAATTAATTGAAAAGCTGTCCAACTTTTGCGTCATTCAAAAACAAAACTAAAAAGTACCTAATTTCATCTTCATAGTTTTTTACCTTTTGCTTTAAAATTACACTGTATCTATTGCTACCCAATCTCCCAATCCTTATGTACCCAATCTGAACATCTTTATCATTGTGATCATTGCTGTCTTCTTATATGTGCTATCAATCTGCTGTATGGTGTCTATTAATCTTGTTTAAATTACCAATCAAGTTGTCAATGTAATCAATCAGAGCTTTAATAAACCAATGTGCTTTACTATACTTACTAATCTCTCTCATCTCATTTTTTTTCTTGCAATGTATCTGTTATCATTTTATTAATTTTGCTAGAATTTACCTACTTAAAATTATCTGTTAGATTAAGGACTTGCCCGAAACGCTGTGCATACTGGTGGCTTTACAAGATTGTAAATACAGTACTATGCTATGTATTCTCTCAAACCCAATGTACCTTCTTGTATATAAATAAATAAATTAATAAATAAATAAATGAATTAAATAAATAAATAAATAAATAAATAAATAAGTGATTAGTAACATGGATCTCAATGGGAGATCATTAAAATGTCTATGTTATTAGTATCTACATTAACATATACAGCTTAGCTGTGAATTGCGAGAGGTGTGAAGTTAACTGCCACACTCCTGACGACGTATTGCGTCTGACAAAATTGTTGCCTCAAGGTGGGACAGCCTAGTGCCTCGCTTGACGTGGACTTGGTTGCTGCAAGGCAAGTAGACTATAAAAACTTTCTACCTGATTATTAATAATACATCCTAAATTAAAGGAAATAATCCTACTGAATATAGCAATCACTGTAGAATTTGTCTACAGATATTAATGGAATATTTATTCCTATGTAAATTAAGAATATTGTTAAAGAAGAGACGTACAGGGTACTGGATTTTTGTTGTAATTGAATGGCCTAATGACAACTAATCTAAATGTTAAATGTGCACACTGTATAACAAATAGAAAATTTATTGTTGCCGAGCCGCATGTCCGTTGGTGGAGAGAACTATGCAATCCTTCGTCCTCAGCTGCTGTGTGAAGGACGTTGACTTAGGATTTGGTATCACTCTGGTTCCTGGACACGGCTATTGATATCCAATTTACCGTGGCAACGCTCTTGTAAATGTAATAACGAATAATTAAACTAAGCAAATGCTTTGCTGTAGCGTCGTCTCTCTCTCTTACATGTTGCTAATATGGCGTCGCTCGTCGGAGTCGGGCAGCAAGCAAGTAACACTCCTTCCTCTCTGGCTGTGCTATGCATATGCAGCCAGCTCAAAGTATTCTCGAGCTTAAAGTATTTTATTTTTACTTGCAATTAATTGGGAAGACAAGGACTGGTGACGAGTGCTTATGTCACTAAATGATGTATTAAGGTGCAATATATTTTTGCACAATGCAAGTCAGCTTATTAAGACTGCATAAAGAAATATCATATGAATTGTTTTACTTTGCAATATTTTCCACTGTAGTTGTTAACACTTTCCTGGATTTTCGACTTGGAATTACGGGCATTTTCCCTAACCGCTTGTCGGATCACGACGTAAATTTACGGTGCGGTTTAAAATATTTGTAAAAAATCCAATTTAAATCCGATTTACTTGGGGTTTGTTTCAATCTCCGCGCCATGGAATTCCCGTTCTCTCGGGTAGGCCGCAAGTCACGTTGGCCTACTGGGTCACGTGACAGGCCCATTGTTTTGTTGTCACGTGGAGCGATCGGATCTCTCTCCCCTCGGCCTCCCCTCGGCTCTCCCCTCGCCCAACCTACACAATGCAGACACAAAGAAAGTTCAGAAAAGAAAATGAGTTCGCAGGGCAGATGGAACAGTAAGACTACAGCAGGTTGTGGTGAACAAACCACAGGCAATTGTTGACTACAATAAGTTCATGAAGGGTGTTGACCACTTTGATCAAATGGTAAAGTATTACCATTTTGCCAGGAAATGTCACAAGTGGACCAAGAAAATAACATTTTATTTCTTGCAAATGGCATTGCAAAACGCTTATGCATTGTACAAGGCCAACACAGATGATCGAAGGAAACTAACTCTGCTCCAGTTCCATGAAGTTGCTATTTGGTCTTTATTGAAATTTGACAATGCAGAGTGGCCTGCAACAACTACACCATCTCCACATCTAGTTCATGCTCCAGACATAAATGATGACACTGGTCCTGTGTATCCTGCTGTTGACCCGTCAACACCTGGCCCGTCGGGTGTAAGGCGCCCTCTCTTCACGTCTACACCTAGTGCTGAAGCTGAATCTGATGAAGATAGTTCATATTCCACATTAGTGTTTGAAAACAATAGTGAGTGAGAGCGACGATTCAGACAGTAGTTTATTGCCAACCCAGAGAAAACAGCGACGTGTTGTTATAGCAGAGACTCGCCTGAACTATAAATTGAAACATGAGCTGGTAAAAATCCCCAAACGTCGCAGGTGTGAAGTGTGTTCAAAGTCGGGTATCAGGAAGGAAACTGGTATAGCGTGCAAGACATGCAATGTTCCACTTTGCGTCATACCTTGTTACACCACTTATCACAGGAAAAGGGTGTATTGGGTGGACAAGAAATAACCACCCACATCAGCAGCTTCACTCCACCTAGGAACATCTGTTGAGCAACTTCAGGAATCAGTACCTGAAGGAGGTGGAGTGGAGATAAAATGCTCAACTTATTTTACTACAATCGTCTTTGCTTTGGTAAGTACACATAATTGTCTTAGATTGTTTCAGTATTGTAGTCTATTTTCTTAGGAATATTTTGATACCTAAATGAGAACTGTAGCACGAAAACTAAAGTAAGTATACACGAAACAAGAGAAACTTTTTTTGTGGGTGTTGCGGGTGTGAGTTGGAGTGTCAAGAGCGGGTTCCGGTTGTGTGTTTTCCGTCATCTCCACAGCTGTGAATTCCAAGGAATTGTATTTGATATGCATATGTCTGTGTAGGGAATTTTATTCAGAACACTATACAAAAGAAAAAAACGGTGTGAAACAAGTATAAACTTGAAAAACATGAGCAAAGTAAAAACTTTTGACGCTCACGGGTACAAACACGCGTAAGATTTTATTCGCTGCAAATTTATTTGACGCTCTGTTGACCAATTCTACCCATGTTCTTATAGAACTTTCTATTGCGAACACATTGCTATAAAAATGAAATACGTAGCTCCAGAAAAAATGTCAGGACAGTGAAATAAGTAGAAGCATTCAAAGTGCTGCATCACACCAGTGTCGTCGCTGCTGAAATCACGGATAACGCTTCGCCCAGTTCCCACACTCGTGTGGGTCACCCGATACCATAATTAGACATTGATAAGCATATGTCTGGGTGGGGAATTTTATTGCGAGTTCAGTGATATCAAAATAAGCGCTGTAGGATGACTGTGAGGCTGGCAACAAACGAAAGAGTATGAACATTTACTTCCTGTTTGGGTGTCACGGCGAGTCATCTTCGTGTTTATTTACTTCGTGGTTGGATACCAAATGCTTGGGTGACATTTTATGCATATGATCTTGTAGAGAATTTTATTGCCAACGCATTGATACCAAAATAAAAAACCTAGCTCGAGAATTGATGTTAGGAGCGTGAAAAGATTATAAACTTTTTTGTGTTTACGCTTGAGCGCCCAGAACGCCGCGCGCACAACCCGCTTTTTTTTCCAGCTAGTGCCGCGCGCACTAAAGTGTTAACCCTTGAATGGCGCCTGGCTATTTAGCATGTGTCACTCACAGGCGCATACCAAAAAAAAAAAAAAAAAATAATAATAAATTTTTCTTCTAAACCTGTTAATTTGTGTTCACTTATCATGGGAAAAAATAATAAAAAAATTATAAGTGGCATATATTGCCCGCTATAGGGCGGGGAAGTCTGGCAAAAAACAGGCGCTGACTCGGCGTGCGTCCCAGGCAGTCTGTTACTCCCCAGCTGTCAGGCCGGAGTTGCCACAAAGAGATAATTACCTATTTATTTCAATGTCTCTGATTGATTTTTCATAGTTTTTTGCTGTAATATTATTCAATAGTGTGTAGTGTGATATATTTATATAATAAAATGAGTGGATCATCGCTGTACTCAAAAATATGGTGTGCATATTGTTGATTCAATTATGTTCATCAAACAGTGAACAAATACTTTGTTGGTTATTACACTATATACACAGGTTATATATAAGTACTGTATCTGCATGTTTTGTTCACCATAACGAACCACTAAGTTGGCATGCTGAGTGGCAGTGCCAGTGGCAGCCCGCCACTGGCTGCTACTTCCTCCCTCCCTCAAGTCACCTGACTCACCCACATTCTCCTCCCACAATACTGTTTTTGCTTTTATTCACTATATACAGACGCTATATATAAGTATCTACATTCGTGTTCACCATAATGAACCACTAAGTTGGTATGCTGAGTGGCAGTGGCAGCCCACCACTGGCTGCCACTCCCTCCCTCCCTCACCTCACCTGATTTGCCACCATTCTCCTCCCACCATACTGTTTTTGCTTTTATATACAGACGTTATATATAAGTATTTACATGTTTTGTTCATCATAACTGTACATCTAAGCTTGTATGGTGAGTAAAGGCACAAAGACGTAGCTACTCACACAGTCAGTTGGTGGCTGCCGCCCTCAAGGCCAGGCGCACTAATATTTCTCCTCCAACAATACTGTTTGTGAGGTTATTACGCTATATAAACACATTATATATAAGTATCTACCTGTTTTATTCACCATACTTGTACAAGTAAACTGGTATGGTGCCCAAAGACCATCGTGGTCACCAGTAAACAACATGATAAGTCGTGCAGACGACGCCACAGCTCTAACCTAAATGGCGGCTTCCAACCTACTCCTCTTGCTGTTTATACCCTCTATACACACGTTATATATAAGTATCTACATTTGTGTTCACCATTGCGAACCACTAAGCTGGTATGGTGAGTGCAGTCAATAAAAGATGGCCACACACAGTCAGAAGACAATGCCACTACCCTCCCTCCTACAGCATTACTCCTCCCTCCATGGAGCACAACGCTAAATATCACCACAATCCTGCTATTATCAGAACTCCCTGGTCAGTTTTATCACAGTCAGGGGTCTTCTGTAATAATATCATCACTACATAATAGCATGAACAAGTATATTATGGCATTTTTAGGCGATGCTGTGGTCACAAGCTGAACAGCCGTGCTGTGAGCTCATGCTGCGTGTGTCAGGCTTGGTAGCTCACTCAATACTGAGGCCCCTAACACCCAGGAATTTGGCCCACGATTTAAAAAAAAAATGGCGTCTGTTTACAAGAGCCCTGAGGAAGGTAATTACCTAAGTGCAATTACCTAAGGGTAGTTACAGGATGAGAGCTATGCTCGTGGTGTCCCGTCTTCCCAGCACTCTTTGTCATATAACGCTTTGAAACTACTGACGGTCTTGGCCTCCACCACCTTCTCACCTAACTTGTTCCAACCGTCTACCACTCTGTTTGCGAAAGTGAATTTTCTTGTATTTCTTCGGCATCTGTGTTTAGCTAGTTTATATCTATGACCTCTTGTTCTTAAAGTTCCAGGTCTCAGGAAATCTTTCCTATCGATTTTATCAATTCCTGTTACTATTTTGTATGTAGTGATCATATCACCTCTTTTTCTTCTGTCTTCTAGTTTTGGCATATTTAATGCCTCTAACCTCTCCTCGTAGCTCTTGCCCTTCAGTTCTGGGAGCCACTTAGTAGCATGTCTTTGCACCTTTTCCAGTTTGCTGATGTGCTTCTTAAGATATGGGCACCACACAACCGCTGCATATTTTAGCTTTGGCCTAACAAAAGTTGTGAACAATTTCTTTAGTATATCGCCATCCATGTATTTAAAAGCAATTCTGAAGTTAGAAAGCATGGCATAGGCTCCTCGCACAATATTCTTTATGTGGTCCTCATGTGATAGTTTTCTATCTAGAACCACCCCTAGATCTCTTTCTTTATCAGAATTCTTTAAAGATTTCTCACATAATATATAGGTTGTGTGGGGTCTATGTTCTCCTATTCTACATTCCAAAACATGGCATTTATTAACATTAAATTCCATTTGCCAAGTGGTGCTCCAGATACTTATTTTGTCCAGGTCATCTTGAAGGGCATGACAATCATCTAAGTTTCTTATCCTTCCTATTATCTTAGCATCATCAGCAAACATGTTCATATAATTCTGTATACCAACTGGTGGATCAACTGTATACAACTGATAGATAAGAGTTCACTGCTGCCACCATGGGCAAGTGGTGAACCCCGTGTATTCGCGGGCCGTTTAAATCTTGCATAGTACTCCAAAGCATCATATGATGCGATGCGCAATTTACTGCAAGTCGGTCAAAGCATCATATGATGCGATGCGCAATTTAAGGGTTAATGCACCTAAATGAACGAATTCAGTAAGCAATAATATGCTTCGTAAATAATTAACTAAATAAACGATTATCCTTAGTAAGGGAATGTAATTAACTAAACTCTGTTTAGATGCAAACTAAATGTGGAGAGATTCATGTTTTAGCCTGTAGCTACCTCCCGGCGTCATTGAGACTGTGGGAAGAATTTGGCTAATATTGCGTCGCAATAAAAACATTAATTGAATTAGTTCTACAAATTAGTAGAGTTAGTAATTACTATGGTTAATACAATAATGATGTATTGTAATACAAGAAATGATGTATTAGTGTTGGAAACTTTCCAACAGGGTTTACCATGGTTTTGAGACATTCGGTTGGTCTTGGGGAATTCCCCTTCCAGGGTAGCGATGGGGGCATTCGAGCCTGTTCTTCCAGCCGTGTTGTATGAGTCTGCCAGTATGCTCCCTTCCTTTGTGTTTTTCACGGCTGCCCCAGTTTTTCTTGAGGCTGGGACTTTGGGGGGACGGCTCAGCCTTGGGGCCTGCCGTATGGGTTCCCGGGGCTGGGGAAGGGCTAACTTGGGGGGCCTCTGGCCCCATTGGAACCCGCTGTTTTTTTCAACCCTCTGGGCGGGGCTTGCGGTAGCATGGAGTGGGGTTTTTCCTTCCCTACTCTCCGCACGAGTTGATGGGCATCGGCCCTTCCCCCGACTTGGTTCCTTGTCCCTTTCGCCTGTTGGTTCCGCCCTGTTGGTGAGTGCTCTTTTCCGTTGTTCACCCCTTTTAACTTGGGACGAGACTTCTCTGTCATGTTCCCCTCTTCTTGGGGTTCTGCTTGACTTTAGGTTTCTGGTGTGACTGGGTTTTTTGGTGCCTTCGTCGTTTGTGCTTGTTTCTGTATTCTCGTAGATTCTGGGTGGTTTTTGCTCCTTCCCGTATTATTGGATCGCCTGTTGTCTGCCGGTTCAGCTTCATTCCGGTCCTTTCTAGGACTTGTTGATCCTCTTCCGTGCTTCCTCTTGAGTTTTCTGCCCTGTCTCGGTCTTTTGTTCATGTATCTTCTCTCCGTGTTGTGTCTTGGCGCTGCTCGTTTTCCTTCTATATTCCTGGTCCGAGATGCCAGGTTGGGCTGCTTGTAGCCCAATTGGGCTACTGGTGGCCCGGTTGGATTCCATTTGGTTCATTAGTTTCCTTAATGAGCTGGCTATGTGTGTCGTTGCTTACTCCTTTTTTAATATTTTGGCTTCTGTTCCTGTGTGTTGGGCTGTTTCTCTTCAGCGAATCGGCCAGGATACGTCCTGTTGGGCTATTTTCGTTCGTGTCCTGCGCATGCACCGTGGGAGTTTGTTTTGGTTCGGACAGTGTGCACTAGTGCTGGGGTTCTCCGTCCATTTTCTCCAGAGTGCTTTGCCTCTTGCTCGTCTCATTCTGCAGTCCGTGCCCTGTTGCTCCTGGGGGGGGTGTTCTGTGATGCTGCTATGGGGAGGTTGCTGGGTTTTCCCTGCGTTTTAGGTAGGGGGCGCCTCCGTCACCTCTCCCCCTCCTCTTCTGCATGGGTGGCTCTGGCCTGCTTCCGCGGGTGGTGCTCCCGGTTCTCTGCTGCGGGTGCACGATACCCTGGCTGCCTCGGGCGGCACCTGCCTTGTGACATTGTCTTGACCCTTCCATGCCACTGTTCTGCAGGTGAGTTTAAGGGGTCTGGCGTCTCCTTCGTCCAGGCGCTGGATCGTTTTTGGGGGTACGAATGGGAGTATATATGTACATGAGTACATGGAACATACTAACAGGGGTGCCTGCAGCAGGCCTATTGGCCCATACGTGGCAGGTCTTGTTCCGAACCTCCCGATACGGACGTCAAGCCCCTAGGTGACTGCAGGAGGCCTCTCGCCCCATACAGGGCGGCTCCTGATTGCCCATCTTGTCCCTCTCCTATGTATGTCCACCCATGTGGGCTTAGGGAGTAGAAGAACTCCTAGATCCCCATCAAGCAGGTTTCGTGCTTGTGTTTGGGGCCCCACCTTCACTGTGTTCCTCGGTTCCTACGCACTGATCGGTGCGTAAGTGGTGGTGTCTGTTGTGTGGGTACATGTTCCTGTGTCAAGGGTGTTCTGTAATTACCTAAGTGTAGTTACAGGATGAGAGCTACGCTCGTGGTGTCCCGTCTTCCCAGCACTCTTTGTCATATAACGCTTTGAAACTACTGACGGTCTTGGCCTCCACCACCTTCTCACTTAACTTGTTCCAACCGTCTACCACTCTATTTGCGAAGGTGAATTTTCTTATATTTCTTCGGCATCTGTGTTTAGCTAGTTTAAATCTATGACCTCTTGTTCTTGAAGTTCCAGGTCTCAGGAAGTCTTCCCTGTCGATTTTGTCAATTCCTGTTACTATTTTGTATGTAGTGATCATATCACCTCTTTTTCTTCTGTCTTCTAGTTTTGGCATATTTAATGCTTCTAACCTCTCCTCGTAGCTCTTGCCCTTCAGTTCTGGGAGCCACTTAGTAGCATGTCTTTGCACCTTTTCCAGTTTGTTGATGTGCTTCTTAAGATATGGGCACCACACAACAGCTGCATATTCTAGCTTTGGCCTAACAAAAGTCATGAACAATTTCTTTAGTATATCGCCATCCATGTATTTAAATGCAATTCTGAAGTTAGAAAGCATAGCATAGGCTCCTTGCACAATATTCTTTATGTGGTCCTCAGGTGATAGTTTTCTATCTAGAACCACTCCTAGATCTCTTTCTTTATCAGAATTCTTTAAAGATTTCTCACATAATATATAGGTTGTGTGGGGTCTATGTTCTCCTATTCCACATTCCATAACATGACATTTATTAACATTAAATTCCATTTGCCAAGTGGTGCTCCATATACTTATTTTGTCCAGGTCTTTTTGAAGGGCATGACAGTCATCTAAATTTCTTATCCTTCCTATTATCTTAGCATCATCAGCAAACATGTTCATATAATTCTGTATACCAACTGGTAGATCATTTATGTAGACAATAAACATCACTGGTGCAAGAACTGAACCCTGTGGTACTCCACTTGTGACATTTCTCCATTCTGATACATTGCCTCTGATTACTGCCCTCATTTTTCTATCAGTCAGAAAATTTTTCATCCATGATAGAAGCTTACCTGTCACCCCTCCAATATTTTCCAGTTTCCAGAACAACCTCTTATGTGGAACTCTGTCGAAAGCCTTTTTTAGGTCCAGATAGATGCAGTCAACCCAACCATCTCTTTCCTGTAATATCTCTGTGGCTCGATCATAGAAACTGAGTAAATTCGATACACAGGATCTTCCAGATCGAAAACCATACTGTCTGTCTGATATTATATCATTTCTCTCTAGGTGTTCTACCCATTTAGTTTTGATTAGTTTTTCCAATACTTTCACTATTACACTTGTCAATGATACAGGTCTATAATTGAGGGGGTCTTCCCTGCTGCCACTTTTGTAGATTGGAACTATGTTAGCCTGTTTCCACCCGTCTGCTACGATTCCTGTACACAGGGATGCCTGAAAGATCAGGTGAAGTGGAATGCTGAGCTCAGATGCACATTCTCTCAGAACCCATGGTGAAACGCCATCTGGGCTAGCTGCTTTGTTCTTACCGAGCTCCTTGAGCATTTTTTCCACTTCGTCTCTAGACACATCTATGTGTTCTATGTTGTTCTCTGGAATTCTTATTGTATCTGGTTCCCTAAAGATTTCATTTTGTACAAACACACTTTGGAACTTTTCGTTTAGGGTTTCACACATTTCCTTTTCATCTTCCGTGAATCTATTTCCCATTTTCAACCTCTGAATATTATCCTTTACCTGCAATTTGTTGTTTATGAATTTATAGAATAGACCTGGTTCTGTTTTACATTTGTCCGCAATCCCTTTTTCAAAATTTCTTTCTGCCTCTCTCCTCACTGCCGTGTAGTTGTTTCTCGCATCTTTGTATCGCTGGTATGTTTGGGGGTTCGGCCTCTTCCTGTATTGATTCCATTTTTGTGTCTTTCAGTCTCTAGCCCTCTCGCAATTTCTATTGAACCAATCCTGTTTCCTAGTTCTGCATCTCTGTTTTGGTATAAATTTTTTTGTGCCTTTATCATATATTTCACAAAACTTGCCATACATCTCATTCACTTCCTTGCCTAGCATCAAGTCTGTCCAATTATACTCACTAAAAAAATTTCTAAGGTCACCATAATGTCCTCTCCTGAAGTCTGGTTTTTCAACTGCTTCAACCTCCTTATTTTCTTCCAGCTTATAACGCATTGCATACTTTATTCCCAAAAAGACATGGTCACTTTTACCCAAGGGAGGAAGGTACTGAATGTCAAATATCTCTTCCTCCTTCCTGGTAAATATCAAATCTAGCATGGAGGGAACGTCCCCTTCCCTCATCCTCGTAGCTTGTTTAACATGTTGATACAAGAATGTTTCCAGGATGAGGTCTACAAATTTACAGGTCCAAAAATCTTCTGTTTTAGCTTCATATGCTTCCCAGTCTATGGATTTCAAGTTGAAGTCACCGACTATCAACAGTCGTGATCTATCGTTATCCGCTCTTGCTATAATCTCTCTCATTATTGTTATAAGACCTTCACGTTTACTATCTAGCTCCTCCTTTGACCATGTGCTGCTTGGCAGTGGACTATATGCATTTATCATCATTAGTTTATCATCCTCATAGCAGATCTCTAGTGCTATTATGTCAACTTCTTGTGGATTGGCAGTCATTATTTCCTTCACCTTTAGGTGTTCTTTTACCAGCACAGCAACGCCACCGCCTTTCCTAATTTTTCTGTCCCGTCTCCAAATTGAGTAGCCCCTTGGGAATATGACCTCATTTAAAATTACATCTTCAAGTTTTGTCTCCGTGAGTGCAACAATGTCTGGTGTCTGCAGCTGTATTACATCACTTAACTCCAGTATCTTCGATCTCACTCCATCTATGTTGGTGTATGCAATCTTCAGGAACTTGTTCCCCCTCTCCTTATTCTTCACTCCCCCTCTCTCTATTGATTTTGTTGGTTTGCCTTTATGTACCACTTTACTGGTTTGCCTACCCCTATCACTTTGTAGAAAAAAGAATTTATTTCTTCTTCATTCCTGCTCTCATTTAAATGTTTTGCCTCGGCGAGGTTCAGTTTCAGCTTCTCTCTATCTTCTTTTGAAAGATCTCGTCTTAACGACCACCCTTTCCCATCCTCATCCCTTTGCAATTTTCTAGCATTCCTTAGTACTTCTTCCATCTGTTTGGCACCGTTTAGGGTGATCCTCAAAGGTCGATCTTTCCCTTTTACGTACCTGCCTATTCTCCTGTAGTCGCACACATTCTCTCTGTTTGTAAGACCTTCCACGAGGCCAACAATTTTATCTACTACTTTAGCTTCTTCTACAGCTCTTTCTGACCTAGATGTTATCGCCTTTTCTTTGCAGCCAAAAATGATCAGGGACTTACTCCGATCAACTGTGTTTTGCACCAACTTCGGGTTAGATGCCAATTCTTTCCTCACTTCTAGCCTAATGTTTGTTTTATCTTGGTTGCTGCAGTGTTTGACTTCCTTTACTGCTTCTTCTATTTTTTCCTTCTCCTTGGCCACTTGTGCATAAGTGAGTTGCATATCTTTCTTGCACTGTTCTATTCCCTGTGTAACTTCCTCCATCTGTGCTGACAAAAGCTGTTTCTCCTGTTGAATTTCCTTGCCTAACCTATTGTAGTCATTTATGTTTAAATTTACTTTAACTTCTTCCAAAGCTATTTTTAAGAGTTTATTTTCTTCTTCCATGGCTTTGCAGTTTGTTTCCAATTGATTCTTATCCTTGCGCAAGTCTTTCACTAAACCCTCAAGACATAAAACTTTGCTATTCAAATGGTCATTACTTTCTTTCAATTTACTAATTATTTCTACATGAGAGTTCACTATAGTATCTAAATTTACCAACTTGTTATGTAGACTACTAATATCAATGCTTTCTTCATTGAATCCCTCAAAATCAAGCTCTGTTTTGTTTTTCCCCTTGCCAGTGGCCATCTTGAATGTTCTTCTCTGCACTGTAAACACTAGGGCAACTTTTTCTCATCCGATTTTTCACTTCCCTTAGCACTTTCCTGTTATCTCACCTATTTTTCAAGAGCACTATACCTTTATGTTCTCTGGGACACCACTCACTACCATCAACCTGTACTACAATACTTAGGATTGTTGAAATATGCTGGAGCTCCTCTGCTGCAAGTGTTGACCCTAGGGGTGTCACCTTTTCTGTGGTGATGTTTTGCTGCAGTTTTGATACTGTGGTTGTGTGTTGGAGTGAGCTTGTGGCATTTTGTTCGGCCCTTCCGTGCTTCTTCCTGGGGCCTTCCTTGTTTGGGTTATTTGTTTCCATGCTTTCTGGGTCACTCATTTCTTGCTGGTCTTGCTGTACCTATCTTAGCTTTTCCATGTACATTCAAATTGAAGTTCTGATGTTTATTCAGGTCATGTACATACTTACAAGGTGAGATACAAACATAATGGAACATTGGATTCTCTGTTCTCCCCTAGTTGTGCTTGTTGGGGTTGAGCTTTGGCTCTTGGTCCCGCCTCTCCGCTGTTGGTCACTTAGTGTGTGGGTTCCTGGGCCTGCTGGGCTCTCTCGTATCTACGTTTGATCCTGTCTGGAGTCAGTCTCTACCATTCTCTGCCTTTGCCGCGAGAAGTTCCTTCCGGTTGTATGTTGCATGTTACATGTTGCATATTGTGTGTGGTGCATGTTGCTGGTGCGTGTGTGTATTGGTAATGTGTGCCACGGTGCCATGTGGTGCTTGTTACTGTGTTGGGATGTTGTGGGGTGACATTTTGCTGTAGTTTTGTGCCTGGGGTTATGCTTTGGTTCTTTCGTCCTGCCTCTTCCCTGTTGCTTCCCTGATATCTCCTGGGCTCTGTCAGGTCTGCACTTGCAGCTGTATGTGGGGTCTGCTTCCACCACTTCCCTTCCTCGTGCATCTCCTTCACACTGTTGTGTGTTTTGTTTGTGTAATTACCTAAGTGTAATTACCTAAGTGTAGTTACAGGATGAGAGCTACGCTCGTGGTGTCCCGTCTTCCCAGCACTCTTTGTCATATAACGCTTTGAAACTACTGACGGTCTTGGCCTCCACCACCTTCTCACTTAACTTGTTCCAACCGTCTACCACTCTATTTGCGAAGGTGAATTTTCTTATATTTCTTCGGCAACTGTGTTTAGCTAGTTTAAATCTATGGCCTCTTGTTCTTGAAGTTCCAGGTCTCAGGAAGTCTTCCCTGTCGATTTTATCAATTCCTGTTACTATTTTGTACGTAGTGATCATATCACCTCTTTTTCTTCTGTCTTCTAGTTTTGGCATATTTAATGCTTCTAACCTCTCCTCGTAGCTCTTGCCCTTCAGTTCTGGGAGCCACTTAGTAGCATGTCTTTGCACCTTTTCCAGTTTGTTGATGTGCTTCTTAAGATATGGGCACCACACAACAGCTGCATATTCTAGCTTTGGCCTAACAAAAGTCATGAACAATTTCTTTAGTATATCGCCATCCATGTATTTAAATGCAATTCTGAAGTTAGAAAGCATTGCATAGGCTCCTTGCACAATATTCTTAATGTGGTCCTCAGGTGATAGTTTTCTATCTAGAACCACTCCTAGATCTCTTTCTTTATCAGAATTCTTTAAAGATTTCTCACATAATATATAGGTTGTGTGGGGTCTATGTTCTCCTATTCCACATTCCATAACATGACATTTATTAACATTAAATTCCATTTGCCAAGTGGTGCTCCATATACTTATTTTGTCCAGGTCTTCTTGAAGGGCATGACAATCATCTAAATTTCTTATCCTTCCTATTATCTTAGCATCATCAGCAAACATGTTCATATAATTCTGTATACCAACTGGTAGATCATTTATGTACACAATAAACATCACTGGTGCAAGAACTGAACCCTGTGGTACTCCACTTGTGACATTTCTCCATTCCGATACATTGCCTCTGATTACTGCCCTCATTTTTCTATCAGTCAGAAAATTTTTCATCCATGATAGAAGCTTACCTGTCACCCCTCCAATATTTTCCAGTTTCCAGAACAACCTCTTATGTGGAACTCTGTCGAAAGCCTTTTTTAGGTCCAGATAGATGCAGTCAACCCAGCCATCTCTTTCCTGTAATATCTCTGTGGCCCGATCATAGAAACTGAGTAAATTCGATACACAGGATCTTCCTGATCGAAAACCATACTGTCTGTCTGATATTATATCATTTCTCTCCAGGTGTTCTACCCATTTAGTTTTGATTAGCTTTTCCAATACTTTCACTATTACACTTGTCAATGATACAGGTCTATAATTGAGGGGGTCTTCCCTGCTGCCACTTTTGTAGATTGGAACTATGTTAGCCTGTTTCCACACGTCTGCTACGATTCCTGTACACAGGGATGCCTGAAAGATCAGGTGAAGTGGAATGCTGAGCTCAGATGCACATTCTCTCAGAACCCATGGTGAAACGCCATCTGGGCCAGCTGCTTTGTTCCTCCCGAGCTCCTTTAGCATATTTTCCACTTCATCTCTAGACACCTCTATCCGCTCTATGTTGTTCTCTGGAATTCTTATTGTGTCTGGTTCTCTGAAGATTTCATTTTGTACAAACACACTTTGGAACTTTTCATTTAATGTTTCACACATTTCATTTTCATTTTCCGTGTGTCTTTTCACCTTCATGTTGCCAGGTTTGGGTTCCTGTTTTCCTGGCTTGCTCTGCCTGTGGGCTTTTTCAGAGTCTCGCAGTGTTCCTTCTCTGGGGTCTCGCATCGGGCTTGTAGTTTCCGATGTCCTGGTGAGCTCGCTCGCGTGGGTTTTTTCTGTTCGACAGACATTCCATCCCCGTCTTTGCCGGCTTGGATTTCCAGCTCAGCCTCCTCGGTGGTCGCACCCGAGATCTTCCCGCGGCTCCGCCTGTTCCTAGGCTTGTTTGAACCTTGACAGGGCTGGTTGGGTTCTGCCTCGAGTCTCTCACCTTTGGTAGTCAGTTGGGTGGCTTCATTGTTGGTGTCCCACCTGCATGCTTTTCTTGGCTGCGTTAGTTGGCGTTGGCTTGGCTTTTCTTGTGGAAGTTGGGGGCCGTTGATTTGCCACATACTGTCGCCTCGTTTTGTGCGGAGCTGGCGGAGCCGCTTCAGCTTGCTTTCGATCTTTGTGTTACATCTGCACCATTCGTAGGCTGTCTCGTGCATTGTTTCACCTCTGGCCTGTTCTTGCACTGCTTGAGCTGTCTGAATCTCTGGACAGCGTGCTCTTTCTTCTCCTCGATTGGTGGTGGCCCCTTCGGTTCGGGTTTGTTTTGACAGCTCTTTTTCCTGTTGGTGTTTGCCTCTAGAGCTCTGGTTGCTGAGCTTCTTGCTCTCCTTCAGTCATGGCATTTGGTTTGTTCGGTTGCAGCCGTCCCCCTCTTTTCTGGCACGGGGTGAGGCTGCTGCGATCCGGGGGGAGAAGTCATTGGTTTGTTTGTGGTTGCTTGGTCGAGCCAGGGTGCGTCATGTTTTGTGTTCAGTTGCGGCCCTTCGCTGTTATTTGCATGCCACGGCTTCTGTGTCTTGGGCGCGCTTTGGGTTGATCCGGTTCCATTCTTCCCTGTTCGCGGGAGAAGGTGTCCCGAGTCGTCCGCCGTGTTTTTGCGGGTAGGCAGCCTGTGTTCTTTGCCCATGCCTGTGGCGTTCGTGGATTCGCTGCTCTTGCTGCTGTCTTGGCGGCGTGTCCTTGCTGACTTCGGGCACAGGGTTTGTTGGCAGTCGTACAGGGGCCTGGCTGCTCGTTGTCTCGTGTTGTTCCCGGGTCCTTTCGAGCCTGTGTTGTCTTGGGTTGGCGGCTGCAGCCAGTTGTCTCGCTTTCTGTTGAGGGGGTGCATGGTGTTCGCCTCCCGGATCCGTCCCTTTGACCTTCCTCTGTGGGTTCATTCATTTCATTCATTTTGGTATCAAATTGTGCGCATTCTAAAGGCGCTTAATTTGAAACTATCCCGAGGTCGATCAGATAAAAAAAAACAGCGTTGAATGTAATATAACGCCATTTTCTGGGTGAGCCCCAGAGGTACCCTGGAGCTTATCGGGCTAATGTATGTTATATTAGACTGGGACATTAGCTAAGGAGTTCAGACCTAGCAGGGACCAGCGCCAGAACCTGGCCCCTGCAGAGAGGTTTCAGGGAGCAATGGCCCTGGAAAACCCCTTTGTGGTTGGGGTTTTCCTTATCTGCCATCAACCGGGGTTAGGCACCCAGAAAGGTAGGCATAACAAAACAAACCCCACATGGTAAAAAACTAAAACAAAAAACCGAATAGAGAGGTAGAAACTCCCTACAATCACAAGGAAACAAGCAAACATCACACTTTACTGCCATGCTGATCGTCTACGCAGCCCTCCCCACCCCGAGAGGGGGAGGGGGGGGGAGCCCCGGACCTACCGCGCTGGCTGCCAAGCTTCAACCAACGCAAAAAAACCACCGACCGGTGGGAGGGAGGGTTGCCAGGGAGCCTCCGGGGCTCACCCAGAAAATGGCGTTTCATTACATTCAACGCTGGTTTTCTGTGGGGAGCCCCTACGGCTCCCTGGAGCTTCATACCCAAAGAGAAGGAAAAGAAAGGGCTAACCCGGGAGGCGGCCACCACAAACTCTGCAACACAAAGCCAAGACAACAGGTTGCAACCTGCGACCCAAGGCAACAAGAACTCACAGGAGCAGACTCGCATAAAGAATGGGCGGCCAAGAACCTTTGCGACCCTCAAATCCCTGCCCCCAAAATGAGCCCTAGAGGTCACCAACACAGCAGCAAAAGCTGCAAACGTCTGAACAGCACGGGCGCAAAGACAGACCGCAGGTTGGAAGAATGAAAAACTCTGCGGACGACCTGGGAAACCCGAGCCCTGAAAACAGGGAACGAGGGGAACCGGATCAACCACAGCGCATCCCCAGACACGGTACGCAGGCAACAGCAAAAAGCACAACCGGACATCACAGGACGCACCCCCGACCAAACCAATCAAGCATCAATAACCCAAGAACTTCTCCGGAAAGCAGCCGTCTCGACAGTCGCCAGGACGGAGAAAGGCTGCACACGTACAAATATACCACCAGTACCAAAGAGCAGAAACCTGAACCGAAGGGGCTACCACAAACTGAGGAGAAGATAAGATGGCACCCTGATCAAGGATCAGGACGGCTCAGGCGACGCATGAGCAGGCCAGAGGTGAAACAAAACACGAGAAAGCGTACGAAATGTCATACTGTCGCCAAGACGAAGCTCGCAGGTGGGACACCGTCAACAAAGCCACCTGAACACCACAGAGATGGTGATATCCTCGTCAAAATACCAGATGCAAAGAGCCGAGGAGAAGGCCGAACCAGAACCAGTCACATACAGGACCGATTTGACCTGCCAAAAGAGGAGCCGCAGTAAAACGCCCCGGGTTCGGACACCTATCAAGCAGCGTCTGAAAATAAGGCTGGGCCGGCCACCAAGGAACCATAAGGACTGCTCTCGTGGGAATGGGCTGCAACTGAGCCAGAACTCGAAGCAATAGCTGAACCAGGAGAAGAGGAACAGATACCCCCACCTCAACCAGTCCTGCCGAAAAGCATCCACCGTGAATGACTCGCAGGTGGGTTAAGGGCGCCGCATAAAATGGGCGACACCTAGACCACGATGACTCGAAGACGTCCACGGCCAGGAGTCCATACGTCCGACATAGCCAACAAAACGAGTCAGCGACGACTGGCCAATCCGCGAACAGAGGAATGAACCGAGACAGCTGTCCACCAGGACGCAGGACACACCCCGGACATGAACCTCACGGTTAGCCAAACCCCGAGAATCCAGCAAACGAGTCACTACGGAACCAACCCCAAAGGTCAACACCTAAGAGAAACCCTGTGGTTCAGGCAAGAACCGCCAGAGAACAGTCCGAACGGAGCTGAATGGTAGAGCACCGAGTGACCCAAACCCTCCGATGCATAAACCAGACAACCATGAACTCCTGAACCCTGCTGTGAACCCAACGGACGGACAGACTCCACCATCCCCGTCCGACCTGGTGAGCACTGGTCACAAAGCCCCAGCCGAGAGATGACCCGTCCATGAGCACATCGAGCGAAGGCTCGGGTAGGTGCCAAGGCACGGAACCCCGAAAACCCCAAAGAGGAAGCTGGTGACACGGCACCAACACAAGATCCCCGGAGGAACGAACCCAACGAATGCAAGAGGCGGAAGGGGAGTCTCCAAAGGAACCAAACAGACGCCAAAGCCAAACCCGACCCCGCGGGCAGACCAGCAAGTCGAAGTTCAGACTCGCACAACTGCTCAAGTAACCGCTGAGCAACCCGGGACCCCCTCATGAACAGCCGAAGGTGGGACTACAGCCGCAGTAACACTTTTTTTTTTTTTTTTTTTTTTTTTTTTTTTTTTTTTTTTGAGATATATACAAGAGTTGTTACATTCTTGTACAGCCACTAGTACGCGTAGCGTTTCGGGCAAGTCCTTAATCCTATGGTCCCTGGAATACGATCCCCTGCCGCGAAGAATCGTTTTTTCATCCAAGTACACATTTTACTGTTGCGTTAAACAGAGGCTACAGTTAAGGAATTGCGCCCAGTAAATCCTCCCCGGCCAGGATACGAACCCATGACATAGCGCTCGCGGAACGCCAGGCGAGTGTCTTACCACTACACCACGGAGACTTCTGGAGGGAAAGACAATGAGTGGCCCAATAGCCCTAAACAAGTCCCAGGTCCGAACCCGGGATGGAAACAGATGGAATGGCCTCCCGATCACCAGGAAACCAAACCCAGCGATATGGAAAGAACCACACCCCTGGCGAGCAGACAAGCGGACTGACTGGAAGCCCACACCAGCCAGTCGTCGAGGTAGGCCAGACACCGAATCTCAAGCATACTCAGACAGGGCACTAAGATCCGGAAATACACATACATATACACATACACATACACACAAGGTATGTTACACACACACGTGTGTATACACATGTGCACACACACACAGCATACACATGTACATGCTTACACACCACGAGCGTAACTCTCTTCCTGTAACTACACTTAGGTAATTACACACATACATTTTAAAAGAAAAATACAAGTCACTGACCAGTGGGCAGAGAGCACCACACCGGCCAGGCAAAGAAGGCACAAAACTGCATCAAAAGGCCCACCTCGACAACGAAACCTCAAAGTCGCAGCACGACCACAACATGTGTCAAGACCCAAAAAGATCAGTCTGCAAGCCAGGAAGAACCCGGAACTCCAGAAGGCAGAACCAGGTCACACGAGGAAACATAGCCCCCTGAACCCACAAAGGGGCCCAAGAGGAAGAAACCTCCGGAACGGAACCAAAGAACCCAAAGGAACCCAGAATCGAACCAGGGGAAGCCCGAACCACCACATTTGACGGCGGAGAAACACCACAGAAAGGCAAAGCACAGCCCCCAGACAGAACCCCCTGGGAAACGGTCATAACAGACCGAAAACCGAGGGACAAGGTGTGGGAGCAAGCATAACAGACAGGGACACAGCCCAAACTCAAGGGCCCAGACCCAAAACATACAAAAAGGAAGCCCGGTGTAAAATCAACACTCAAACGTTCCCAGAGGAACAGGAAACAGGCAGAAAACACCAGAAAAGCAAAGAAACAACAACAGGAGAATAAAACCCCACACCAGAAAAGCAAAGACACAACAACAGGAGAATAAAACCCCTGAAAAAAGGTGAAAACTCACCCAAGAAGCTCGCTCGCACACCCAGTCGCATGTAAACAAACTGCAATGACGCCCTGGTGGCCACACCGGGAAACTGGCAGACGAAAATGGCCGCCAGAACAAGAGGGCTGTGACCGACGCTAAAGATACGAAAAGACGCCAGCAAAAGTGGGAAGCAAGCAGACTGGATGGGTGAAAAACTCCGCCCAAAAGCAGAAAACGCAGGCAGGGGCAAACCGCCCCAGAACTGCTAGCAGGCATCCCCCACAGCCCTGGGAACCAGCAACAGAGGCCCTGGGGCAGAGCTGTCCTCCAAGCCCTCCGCCCTTAAAGAAAAGCAAGAGTCCATGGGAAAGGCAGCAAGAAAGTGCCGCTGGTAAGACCCAGAAGTCTTGGCAACAGGAAGAGGCTCGAAAACCTCCGTCCCCCAACCCGAACGGGGCAGCCCCCAAAAACCGCCCGAGTCTCAGCCCCAATTAAACCCCGCCCCGACCCTGAAACCCGCAGACGGTCTGGAGCCGGGAACAGGGAGGGAAAGAGGCGAACAGCACCTAACCAAAACGGGGCGGCCTCGGGGCATAAGAGTGGGAAGCCAACCTAGCATGTTGCAGCAACCTAACCTAGCTTGCAACACGGATGCCGCCTGTACTCTGAACAGTAATAACATCAGGAGAGTACTGGAAAACGAGCAGAGAATCTCTCTCGCAAGATTCCAGGTCAAGGTGTCAGTGACCCAACAGGCAGCACGACGGAGGTAAAAGTGGTGACTCACCTGGAGACAAGGGCACAGCAACCAACGATTCCGTACAAGACGGGTTGGAACCCGGAAGACATTCAATGTACCCCTGAGCCCAGACAGGGGTTTCCAGGGCCCGTAGGCTGACTGTTACGGGAAGCCCGGGCAAGGTGTTGCTAACTAGTTAAGAAACCCAAAAATAACAAGAGGGTAGAGGATAACACTGAAAACCCCTGCGACGTGTACAATCACAGGGGCCTAGCAGAGGGCCGCCAAACACTACCAGTGGAAGTATAGCCACACTAGGCAGACCCCCACCAGGCTAGAAAATAAAAACAAAAGAAAACCCCAACAAAAGTACACCGTCTCCATATGCAACAGGAACCGGTCGCCGCTTAGGTGGCAGGCTGTGCAACACCGTGACGCCCTAACCAGCACAATACTAATCCCTACCCAGGGCCAAACAAGGGCCCCAAGGGCGAGGCAAATGCCGAGCAGCAAGAACCTCTACGGGAATGGTTCCCGATCGCCCCAGGGAAGATAACCCTGTTATGCAAGGGCAGTGCTCACAGGGCGCTTAGGGAAGTCAAGTACTAAGCGCATGCAGCCCCGGCACTGATGAGGTACTCCTGGCCACCGCACAACACAACACACGGCAGTGAACGCCAGACAAGGCAAACACCGCCTAGGAAACTGAGGTCAGAGAAGCATCTATCCCGGTTGACATTAGCTTACAAACTGAAGCTTGGCAGCCGGCGCGGTAGGTATGGGGCTCCCCCCTCCCCCTCTCGGGGCGGGGAGGGCTGTGCTGACGATCGGCATGGTAGTAAAGTGTGATGTTTGCTTGTTTCCTTGTGATTGTAAGGAGTTTCTACCTCTCTTTTCGGTTTTTTGTTTTAGTTTTTTTACCATGTGGGGTTTGTTTTGTTATGCCTACCTTTCTGGGTGCCTAACCCCGGTCGATGGCAGATAAGGAAAACCCCAACCACAAAGGGGTTTTCCAGGGCCATTGCTCCTTGAAGGAGCCAGGTTCTGGCGCTGGTCCCTGGTAGGTCTGAACACCTTGGCTAATGTCCTGGTCTAATATAACATACATTAGCCCAAGAAGCTCCAGGGAGCCGTAGGGGCTCCCCACAAAAATGAATTTTATATAAATATTTTTGTAGTGGATGTGAGTCCTGTCCAAAGCTAGCACTCAGGAGAAAAAAAATGGACATGATACGTGTCTAAAGAGAGCGATAATGTTAACTCCAGTATCTTCGATCTCACTCCATCTATGTTGGTGTATGCAATTTTCAGGACCTTGTTCCCCTCCTTATTCTTCACTCCCCCCTCTCTCTAATCCTTTTGTTGGTTTGCCTTTATGTACCACTTTACTGGTTTGCCTGCCTTTCACTTTGTAGGAAAAAAGAATTGATTTCTTCTTCATTCCTGCTCTCATTTAAACGTTTTGCCTCGGCGAGGTTCAGTCTCAGCTTCTCGCTATCTTCTTTTGAAAGATCTCGTCTTTATGACCTTACTTTCCGTACCTCATCACTTTGTAATTTTCTAGCATTCCTTAGTACTTCTTCCATCTGTTTGGCACCATTTAGGGTGATCCTCAAAGGTCGATCTTTCCCTTTTACGTACTTTCCAATCCTCCTGTAGTCGCAGACATTCTCGATGGTAGTAAGACCTTCCACAAGGCCAACAATTTTATCTACTACTTTTGCTTCTTCTACAGCTCTTTCTGACCTGGAAGTTATCTCCTTTTCTTTGCAACCAAAAATGATCAGGGACTTACTCCGATCAACTGTGTTTTGCACCAACTTTGGGTTAGATGCCAATTCTTTTCTCACTTCCAGCCTAATGTTTGTTTTATCTTGGTTGCTGCAGTGTTTGACTTCCTTTACTGCTTCTTCAATTTTTTCCTTCTCCTTGGCCACTTGTGCATAGGTGAGTTGCATATCTTTCTTGCACTGTTCTATTCCCTGTGTAACTTCCTCCATCTGTGCTGACAAAAGCTGTTTTTCCTGTTGAATTTCCTTACCTAACCTATTGTAGTCATTTAAGTTTAAGTTTGCTTTAACTTCTTCCAAAGCTATTTTTAAGTTTATTTTCTTCTTCCATGGCTTTGCAATTTGTTTCCAGTTGATTCTTGTCCTTGCATAAGTCTTTCACTAACCCCTCAAGACCTAAAACCTTGCCACTCAAGTGCTCATTACTTTCTTTCAATTTGCTGATTATTTCTTCATGATAGTTCACTATAATATCTAATTTTGCCAATTTGTTGTGTAGACTGCTTATATCAATGTTTTCTTCATTAAAACCCCCAAAATCTAGCTCTGTTTTGTTTCTCTTCTTGCTGATGGCCATCTTGAATGTTTTTGTCTGGACTGTAAACACTAGGGTCACTTTTTCTCATCCAATTTTTCACTTCACTTTGCACATTCGTGTTACCTCACCTATTTTCCCAAAGCACAACACTTTTAATGTTCCCTGGGACACCACTCACTATCATCAACCTGTACTACAATACTTAGGAATTGTGAAATATCCTGGAGCTCCTCTGTTGCAGGTGTTGACACTAGGGGGTATCACCTTTTCTGTGGTCAGCAACAGGTGTTTTAGCAATGGATTAGTACTTTACGAAAGTTAGAAACTAAAAGTCGAACTTTAATATAGTACATACAATTCATGTTGGGCTGAGAGTATGAGGCTGGGTCAATTAGTGGTTATACAAGCAGGAAATCAACAGTAAGTGACATTGTTATTAGACTTATGAAAATATGAAGATTTTCATAGAGAAAAGACAGGAAAAATTTGTGAGGAACTGAAGTTGTAATTAATTTACAGTCAACATATTTGCTAATTTTGCCTTTTAATGATATATAATGTTGTTTTTTTCTTTACTGCTTACAGGGACCTGCACTGTGTCTATACAATAATGGAATTTTTACGCAAGAAGATTGGTATGGAATACGCAAGCTAAGTGATAGTATAAAAAAAGATGATCCCCTGAAAGTTGGACAGTTTGGTTTAGGGTTCAAGTCAGTCTTTCACCTTACTGGTAAGTTCTCAAAAAGATTGAGAAATTTTATTTTCACCCAAGGAGACTCAGTAATTTATTTACTGGGTGCTCCCAAGAGCACCCAGTAAATAAATTACCCACCCACATACTTAGATTTTTAGAAAATATAATGTATGTAAATAAGAGATTACAATAAAATTTTATAGTTTTTACCATAATTTGGGTTTGGATGGAGGTGGGGGGTGGGGGAAGAGGAGATGTAAAACTTTTCTGAGGGGAGTCCCGTTCGCTCCCCGGAGCTATCCAGGCTGAATGGATATGTATAACTTTCTGGCATCAAAGTGCTTGGAGTTCTTGCCTACCGGAGCCAGAACCTGGCCCCCTTAGAGAGGCAAGAGGAGCATTGGCCTATACAAACCCCCTGTGGTTGGGAGCATTCTATGTCTGCCATCGACCGGGACAGACACCCAGAAAAGCAGGCGCCCCAAAACAAACCCATAATCTGGCGAAAATATTGCTACCAAAAACCGAACGAGTGGGCAGAACTCCCCCAAACAAAATTAGCATCAGGCAGGTTGGGGCAGAGTCTGGTCGGTTTATGACTCAGACGGTCTCGGGGGTTTTCCTCTTCCAAGGTGGCGGCAGACACATTCAAGCCTTTTCCTCCAGCCGTGCTGTACGGGGCCTGACCAGTGGGCTCCCTTCCTTAGTGTTTTGTACAGCTGCTCCGGATTTTAATTGTGGAACTGGGGCTTTGGGGGGGAACGACTCGACCCTTTTGTCCTGCCGTAGAGGTTCCCGGGGCTGGGGAGGGGTGGTTCGGGGGGCCTAGGCCCCATTTTGTTCTGCGTGGGTTTTTGTACTCTCTAAGCAGGGCTTGCAGTTCCTCAGTCTGGGGGTTTTTCCTTTCCCCTCGGCGTTCATGTTGGTTTCGGATCTACCCCTCCCTGGGTTCGGTTCTGTGCTCCTTCGGGTCTGTTGGTTCCATCATTCCTGGGGTGCTTTTCTTCCCTTTTCTCTCTTTTTCATGATTATGTTGCATACATGTTGCCTTCGTATCAGGATCCCCGCATGTTCCTTGACTCAGGGGTCTCTGGGCCATATGTGCCTCCGTGCATTTGTGCTTGCTTCTCGCAGTTCTCGTTGGTTCGTGGAACTCTTCGATATTTCCAATATTATTGAAACGTTGGTTGACTTCCGGTGAGGCTTCCCTCTAGTCCTTTCTCGGACTCATTGGTCCTCTTTCGTGCTTCTTGTCTTCTTTTGATTTTGTTTTTGCATTAATTAGTCTTCACATTGTCTCTCCTTTCTGTCTCGCCATTCCTATTATTTGTTCTGTACGCCTTGCTGGTGTCGTCCCCAGAAGACGGGTGTGCAGTTTGGTCCTCAGGTGCGGGGTCTGGGGGGTTTGTTTTTGTTTTGGGCGGTGTACACATGTTGGTGTTCCGCGTTCTTTCTAGCAGATTCTACGCCGTTCTCGCTCCTCTTATCTTTGGTCATAATCCCCTGGATATTCGGTATGTTCTGGATTTATGTGTGATGCGATCTTTTAGTTCTTTTCTCAGCTTGCGAGTGTGGGGCGGCTTTGAATGGAGCCTCCTCCCCCTCTGTGCTGAATGCACCTCGTCTTCTCCTACTGGGCACGCACCTCTGGACACTCTCCACTAGGGATGCTCCTCTTACATTGCATGGCTCTGCTGTCTTGTGGCATGGTAATGTCTCTGTTCTGCAAGTGAGATTGTACTTGCAGAACAATCTCAGATTGTTCTGCCCGACGGAATCTTGTGACTGTCGGCCAGGTGCTGGTTCTCGCTTTTTTGTGGGGTGTTAGGTGTTGTGTGTTTTGCTTGGACATTTTGCGTATGTCTTACAGTGCCTTTTCTTTGTCCTGGTTTCTTGTTCTTTGTTGTTCTGTGGGGCACAGCCACGAATTTTCGTGTTTTCTGTGGGGAGCCCCCACAGTACTTGTCTGGTTTGTTTTCCCAACAAGCTGACAAGGAATACATGAGCTACAAAATTTTGCCACATCACTTTTCAGCTTGGGCCAGAAGAAATATTTGAAGATTTTTTGATAAGTAATATTAATACCTTGATGTCCCCCCATAGGGTCATCATGAGCAGCTGCCAAAACTTTCTCTCTATAGCAGGTAGGCAACATAACCTGGTGGACTATCTCCCACTCATTTGACAAGGGAGAACTCTGTGGTCTCTATTTTCTCATCAAAATCTGATCATTGTAATAGTACCCGGTTGTTGCATCTACAATCTCCTCCTTAAAGAGAGCTACATCATGACATTCTGCAAGACTGGGGTCAGCTTTCTGTAAATCACTCAAGGATGTATCCATACCTGGGTCAGATGCCATTGACCGAGGCTCAATAGTGTTTTCCTCCACCTCCTCACTACTCTCGGTAGGAGGCGATGGTAGGCTCTCCACAATGTCCTCTGCCTCGTCATCGAGTCGGGCCATGAATGTGTCCGCAAGGTCCACTTGGCTTTCCCCCGCTCTGAAAGTGTCTCATTTCCTCGGGATTTACCACCTTGGCAACCACAGGGCTGCAAAATTAGAAGCAAAATGCCATTTTCTGCATCCTCGGAAATGCAGGAACATGTTGGAGAGGGGTACATGCCGTTTTGGAACAGGGTGTAGATACTTCCACCCTAAATTATGTCAATTTTCAATTAGGGACAAAAAATGCTACAATCTTCAGTGTCCGAAATTCCATGTGAGAGGTACAGAGTGTTATAGACGGGAAGATCAATATGACACTACTGGAAATTTTTTAGAGGAAGGCAGAAACAGAGTAGTAAATATAAGAGAGAGGAACAGTCAGATGGAACCACTACAGGATTACAGAGGGGAAGGGAGATACCCACAAGACTGGAATTCAAATTATCAACAAGCACACAGGTACTACACCAGACAACACCCGTCCTACTACCAAAACTGGACAAATCACTTCCAAAACGATACACCCTGGACGCAAACACAGTGGCCTCCTTACCAGAGCCTCAGATATTAACACCAAGTAAGGCTTCCAGCACTTCCACTAACACAATAACATTTATATTTGCCAACATCCAGGGTATAAAAACACGCAAATCCAACAAAGTTCACTTTATAGATGGTCTCCTTCATGAGGCAAATGCAGTGTTTGCAGCCCTAACAGAAACCCACACAAAGGACTACCATGATGGTGAAATATGGATCTCAGAGTACAATCTTTTCAGATGTGATAGGAAACACCGGCTTCAGGGTGGGGTCAGCCTCTACATCAAAGACACACTCATCTGTACTGAGCTGCTAAACACCTCAAATGATATGGTGGAAGTGCTGATAATCAAAATAGAGATTTTAAATGTAGTTATTGTCCTTGTATATAAGTCACCGGAGGCAAACCCTCAGCAGTTTAAAGACCAACTAATGAAAATAGAACACTGCTTGGAAAACCTCACAAATCCAGCTCCGAACATCATCCTGCTTGGGGATTTCAACCTACGGCACCTGAAATGGAAGCACCTGGCTAATACAGTAATATCAGAAAGAATACCAGGAAGTAGCCTAAATGAACAGGCACATGCAAATGACCTGCTACGGATGTGCGACAGGTTTGCCTTAAACCAGCAAATAGTAGAACCAACTAGGAAAGAGAACACGCTGGACCTCATTTTCACTAATAATGATGAATTGATCAGGAACATAATGATTACAAATACCTGTTACTCAGATCACAACTTAATTTTTTTTATTTTATTTATGCATATACAAGAATGTACATAAGGAATGTGAGGATACAAATATGGTAATTACAGTCTTGTAAAGCCACTAGCACGCGCAGCGTTTCGGGCAGGTCCTTAATCTAAGAAAATTTTAAAGAGGTAAATACTTGCAAAATTTATAGACAAAAAAATGATAACAGATTACATGGAATGAAAAAAAGATGAGAGAAAATTATAGGTACAGTATATTAAAGCACATAGGTAGCTATGATTGATTGCAATGACAGCTTAAAATGGTAGTTGACAACAAATTGGTAGGCACAATACAGCAGAAACAATATAAGATTGATTGCAATGACAGCTTGAATGGTAGTTGACAAAAATTGGTAGTCACAATACAGCATATGGCTAGCACATAAAAGAAGACAGCAATGAACACAATGATAAGGTTGTTTGATATTACATAAAAATTAGGAGATTGGGTAATACTAGGTACAGAGCAAATTTAAAGCTCAGTGTAGGAAACTAAATAGATGAAGTTAGGTACTTTTTGTTTTTGTTTTTAAATAAGGCAAAAGTTTTACAGTTTTTCAATTCACTAGGGAGTGAGTTCCATAGACTAGGTCCCTTAATTTGCATAGAGTGTTTACACAGATTAAGTTTGACCCTGGGGATATCAAAGAGATATTTATTTCTGGTGTGGTGATAATGGGTCCTATTACATCTGTCCAGGGAGAGTTTCAGAGCATGGTTTGCATTTAAGAACAGGGTTTTGTAAATGTAGTTGACACAAGAGAATGTGTGGAGGGAGTTAATATTTAGCAAGTTTAGAGATTTAAACAAGGGAGCTGAGTGTTGTCTGAAAGCAGAGTTAGTTATTATTCTGATAGCAGATTTTTGCTGTGTGATGATGGGCTTAAGGTGGTTTGCAGTGGTAGACCCCCATGCACAGATACCATAATTAAGATAGGGGTAGATTAGTGCATAATATAGTGATAGGAGAGCAGAGTTAGGAACATAATATCTGATTTTGGAGAGTATACCAACTGTCTTAGAGACTTTCTTAGTTATGTGTTGAATGTGGGTGCTGAAGTTGAGTCTCTTGTCTAGGAATAGGCCAAGAAACTTGCCATCATTTTTATTACTGATGTTAATGTTGTCTATCTGTAGCTGAATTGCATTTGATGATTTGCTTCCAAATAAGATGTAGTAAGTCTTTTCGATGTTTAATGTTAGTTTGTTCGTTGACATCCATAAGTGGACTTTTTTTAATTCATTATTCACAACATTATTTAGTGTATGTGGGTTGAGGTTTGAGTAGATAAGGGTAGTATCGTCAGCAAACAATATAGGTTTGAGAATAATAGAGACATTAGGCAGATCGTTTATATATATAAGAAATAGAAGAGGTCCTAAGATGCTGCCCTGTGGCACTCCAACGGTAATTGGTAGAGTGGAAGAAGTTGTATCATTGATGGTTACATATTGGTGTCTGTCACTAAGATAGGATCGGATGTAGTCAAGGGCAAGGCCTCGGATTCCATAATGCTGGAGTTTAAGTAAGAGGTAGTTGTGATTAACAGTATCAAAGGCTTTTCTTAGGTCAATGAAGAGTCCAATCGGAAACTCATTTTTGTCAAGGGCTGAGTAGATAATGTCAAGGAGACTAATGATTGCATCATTGGTACTCTTTTGGGACCGGAAGCCAAACTGGCAGGGGCTGAGTATGTCAAATTTTACGAGGTAGGAATAGAGCTGTTTGTAAATAATTTTTTCAAATATTTTTGATAGAATGGGTAGATTTGATATTGGTCTATAATTGTTTATGTCCGCCGGATTGCCTCCTTTATGGACTGGCGTTACTCTTGCTTTTTTGAGGATATCAGGGAAGGTGTGACACTCTATAGATTTGTTGAACAGTAGTGCTATGGGTGGGGCAAGGGCATGGGAGGCTCTCTTGTACACAATGGACGGAATTTCACTGGTGTTCCCTGCCTTGGTTTTTAGAGAGTGTATGATGGACACAACATCTGCCGGGCTGATTGGTGAAAGGAGAAGAGAGTTTGGATAGCTGCCTGAGAGATATGTGTTAATATGTGTCTGAGTCTGTGGGATTTTACTGGCAAGATTAGCACCAACCGATGAAAAGAAACTATTAAATTCATTTGCCATTTCTAAATCAGTTGACGGTATATCCCCATCCTTGTAGAGTTTTATTTGGTTATGTGAGTGTTGTTTAGTTCCTAGGATACTAGAGATAGTTTTCCAAGTGTTTTTCATGTTGCCTTTTGCTTCATTGAATCTATTCACATAATATGCAAGTTTTGCCTTTCTTATGATACTGGTAAGCATTGATGAGTACCTTTTAGCTACTTCCTTTGAAACTAGGCCAATCCTAACTTTCTTTTCATATTCATGTTTCTTGTTGATTGAGTTGAGAATGCCACTTGTGAGCCATGGATTGTTTAATCTTTTGTCAGTTACTTGCTTTGTAAGAAGGGGACAATGAAGGTTGTAGAGGCTTAGAGTTTTGGAGAGGAAGAGGTTAGCTAATGAATTTATATCATTATTCCTCAGTGTAGGAAACTAAATAGATGAAGTTAGGTACTTTTTGTTTTTGTTTTTAAATAAGGCAAAAGTTTTACAGTTTTTCAATTCACTAGGGAGTGAGTTCCATAGACTAGGTCCCTTAATTTGCATAGAGTGTTTACACAGATTAAGTTTGACCCTGGGGATATCAAAGAGATATTTATTTCTGGTGTGGTGATAATGGGTCCTATTACATCTGTCCAGGGAGAGTTTCAGAGCATGGTTTGCATTTAAGAACAGGGTTTTGTAAATGTAGTTGACACAAGAGAATGTGTGGAGGGAGTTAATATTTAGCAAGTTTAGAGATTTAAACAAGGGAGCTGAGTGTTGTCTGAAAGCAGAGTTAGTTATTATTCTGATAGCAGATTTTTGCTGTGTGATGATGGGCTTAAGGTGGTTTGCAGTGGTAGACCCCCATGCACAGATACCATAATTAAGATAGGGGTAGATTAGTGCATAATATAGTGATAGGAGAGCAGAGTTAGGAACATAATATCTGATTTTGGAGAGTATACCAACTGTCTTAGAGACTTTCTTAGTTATGTGTTGAATGTGGGTGCTGAAGTTGAGTCTCTTGTCTAGGAATAGGCCAAGAAACTTGCCATCATTTTTATTACTGATGTTAATGTTGTCTATCTGTAGCTGAATTGCATTTGATGATTTGCTTCCAAATAAGATGTAGTAAGTCTTTTCGATGTTTAATGTTAGTTTGTTCGTTGACATCCATAAGTGGACTTTTTTTAATTCATTATTCACAACATTATTTAGTGTATGTGGGTTGAGGTTTGAGTAGATAAGGGTAGTATCGTCAGCAAACAATATAGGTTTGAGAATAATAGAGACATTAGGCAGATCGTTTATATATATAAGAAATAGAAGAGGTCCTAAGATGCTGCCCTGTGGCACTCCAACGGTAATTGGTAGAGTGGAAGAAGTTGTATCATTGATGGTTACATATTGGTGTCTGTCACTAAGATAGGATCGGATGTAGTCAAGGGCAAGGCCTCGGATTCCATAATGCTGGAGTTTAAGTAAGAGGTAGTTGTGATTAACAGTATCAAAGGCTTTTCTTAGGTCAATGAAGAGTCCAATCGGAAACTCATTTTTGTCAAGGGCTGAGTAGATAATGTCAAGGAGACTAATGATTGCATCATTGGTACTCTTTTGGGACCGGAAGCCAAACTGGCAGGGGCTGAGTATGTCAAATTTTACGAGGTAGGAATAGAGCTGTTTGTAAATAATTTTTTCAAATATTTTTGATAGAATGGGTAGATTTGATATTGGTCTATAATTGTTTATGTCCGCCGGATTGCCTCCTTTATGGACTGGCGTTACTCTTGCTTTTTTGAGGATATCAGGGAAGGTGTGACACTCTATAGATTTGTTGAACAGTAGTGCTATGGGTGGGGCAAGGGCATGGGAGGCTCTCTTGTACACAATGGACGGAATTTCACTGGTGTTCCCTGCCTTGGTTTTTAGAGAGTGTATGATGGACACAACATCTGCCGGGCTGATTGGTGAAAGGAGAAGAGAGTTTGGATAGCTGCCTGAGAGATATGTGTTAATATGTGTCTGAGTCTGTGGGATTTTACTGGCAAGATTAGCACCAACCGATGAAAAGAAACTATTAAATTCATTTGCCATTTCTAAATCAGTTGACGGTATATCCCCATCCTTGTAGAGTTTTATTTGGTTATGTGAGTGTTGTTTAGTTCCTAGGATACTAGAGATAGTTTTCCAAGTGTTTTTCATGTTGCCTTTTGCTTCATTGAATCTATTCACATAATATGCAAGTTTTGCCTTTCTTATGATACTGGTAAGCATTGATGAGTACCTTTTAGCTACTTCCTTTGAAACTAGGCCAATCCTAACTTTCTTTTCATATTCATGTTTCTTGTTGATTGAGTTGAGAATGCCACTTGTGAGCCATGGATTGTTTAATCTTTTGTCAGTTACTTGCTTTGTAAGAAGGGGACAATGAAGGTTGTAGAGGCTTAGAGTTTTGGAGAGGAAGAGGTTAGCTAATGAATTTATATCATTATTCCTCAGTGTAGGAAACTAAATAGATGAAGTTAGGTACTTTTTGTTTTTGTTTTTAAATAAGGCAAAAGTTTTACAGTTTTTCAATTCACTAGGGAGTGAGTTCCATAGACTAGGTCCCTTAATTTGCATAGAGTGTTTACACAGATTAAGTTTGACCCTGGGGATATCAAAGAGATATTTATTTCTGGTGTGGTGATAATGGGTCCTATTACATCTGTCCAGGGAGAGTTTCAGAGCATGGTTTGCATTTAAGAACAGGGTTTTGTAAATGTAGTTGACACAAGAGAATGTGTGGAGGGAGTTAATATTTAGCAAGTTTAGAGATTTAAACAAGGGAGCTGAGTGTTGTCTGAAAGCAGAGTTAGTTATTATTCTGATAGCAGATTTTTGCTGTGTGATGATGGGCTTAAGGTGGTTTGCAGTGGTAGACCCCCATGCACAGATACCATAATTAAGATAGGGGTAGATTAGTGCATAATATAGTGATAGGAGAGCAGAGTTAGGAACATAATATCTGATTTTGGAGAGTATACCAACTGTCTTAGAGACTTTCTTAGTTATGTGTTGAATGTGGGTGCTGAAGTTGAGTCTCTTGTCTAGGAATAGGCCAAGAAACTTGCCATCATTTTTATTACTGATGTTAATGTTGTCTATCTGTAGCTGAATTGCATTTGATGATTTGCTTCCAAATAAGATGTAGTAAGTCTTTTCGATGTTTAATGTTAGTTTGTTCGTTGACATCCATAAGTGGACTTTTTTTAATTCATTATTCACAACATTATTTAGTGTATGTGGGTTGAGGTTTGAGTAGATAAGGGTAGTATCGTCAGCAAACAATATAGGTTTGAGAATAATAGAGACATTAGGCAGATCGTTTATATATATAAGAAATAGAAGAGGTCCTAAGATGCTGCCCTGTGGCACTCCAACGGTAATTGGTAGAGTGGAAGAAGTTGTATCATTGATGGTTACATATTGGTGTCTGTCACTAAGATAGGATCGGATGTAGTCAAGGGCAAGGCCTCGGATTCCATAATGCTGGAGTTTAAGTAAGAGGTAGTTGTGATTAACAGTATCAAAGGCTTTTCTTAGGTCAATGAAGAGTCCAATCGGAAACTCATTTTTGTCAAGGGCTGAGTAGATAATGTCAAGGAGACTAATGATTGCATCATTGGTACTCTTTTGGGACCGGAAGCCAAACTGGCAGGGGCTGAGTATGTCAAATTTTACGAGGTAGGAATAGAGCTGTTTGTAAATAATTTTTTCAAATATTTTTGATAGAATGGGTAGATTTGATATTGGTCTATAATTGTTTATGTCCGCCGGATTGCCTCCTTTATGGACTGGCGTTACTCTTGCTTTTTTGAGGATATCAGGGAAGGTGTGACACTCTATAGATTTGTTGAACAGTAGTGCTATGGGTGGGGCAAGGGCATGGGAGGCTCTCTTGTACACAATGGACGGAATTTCACTGGTGTTCCCTGCCTTGGTTTTTAGAGAGTGTATGATGGACACAACATCTGCCGGGCTGATTGGTGAAAGGAGAAGAGAGTTTGGATAGCTGCCTGAGAGATATGTGTTAATATGTGTCTGAGTCTGTGGGATTTTACTGGCAAGATTAGCACCAACCGATGAAAAGAAACTATTAAATTCATTTGCCATTTCTAAATCAGTTGACGGTATATCCCCATCCTTGTAGAGTTTTATTTGGTTATGTGAGTGTTGTTTAGTTCCTAGGATACTAGAGATAGTTTTCCAAGTGTTTTTCATGTTGCCTTTTGCTTCATTGAATCTATTCACATAATATGCAAGTTTTGCCTTTCTTATGATACTGGTAAGCATTGATGAGTACCTTTTAGCTACTTCCTTTGAAACTAGGCCAATCCTAACTTTCTTTTCATATTCATGTTTCTTGTTGATTGAGTTGAGAATGCCACTTGTGAGCCATGGATTGTTTAATCTTTTGTCAGTTACTTGCTTTGTAAGAAGGGGACAATGAAGGTTGTAGAGGCTAAGAGTTTTGGAGAGGAAGAGGTTAGCTAATGAATTTATATCATGGGTATTATTGAATTCAGAATCCCAGTTAATATTGTGAAGTGCCTCTGTAAGATTGTCTAAAGGTGATTCACTGTGTAGCCTAAATGAAAGTTTCTTGCTTTTTGGTGGTGTTATGTCCATGTTCGCTATGAGAAAGGTAGGATAGTGGTCAGTTGTTCTGTCGTAGATTATACCAGATACAAGGGGAGCTGTTATGTTTGTCCATATGTGGTCCAAGGTAGTGGCTGATGTTTGAGTGACTCGGGTAGGTTTGGTGATAGTGGGGATTAGCATACAGGAGTTCATGCTGTTAAGGAAATAGTCAACTTGAGAGCAATTTTGTTGACCCAGGTCAATATTAAAGTCTCCTCCCAGAATGATGTGGTTTTTGTTGAGATTGTTGTTTATAATAAGATTCCTTAGGTTGTCTGAGAAAGAAGCTATGTTAGTATTGGGAAATCTATAGATGGCTCCAATAGTCAAAGAGGATTTAAGGGATTTAATTGTAAACTGAGCAAAAGTATATTCACAGTAGTCATCTCTGTCACTAATAACACTGTTGCAGATAAATGTATCTCGGTAATATATAGCTGTGCCACCACCTTTTTTATTAGGCCTACAGTTATGAATGGCTTTATAACCAGCTAAGTTGTAGAGTTGGGTATAGTCTTTATTTAGCCAAGTTTCTGTTAAAATAATGAACGATAGGTTAGTACCTAGTGCTGTGAGTAGTGCATTTAAATCGTCAAAATGTTTACCAAGTGATCTAACATTTTGGTTATAAACTGATAGATAGGTGCTATTTTGGAGTTTGTTTTTAGCCTGGTGTGCTGTGAAATACTTGCAATAATGATGATCAATGTGCTGGTTGGTATAGATATGAGACAGAAGATTTTGATCAGGATCAATATCAGTGTGCATAGAGATGCAGAGGGATCATGATACAAGATACACGATAAAGCAAAACACAAGAATAAGAGCAGATACAATAAAATAGTAACAATTTAGAAGTAAAATAAAGATCCAATAGATAGCCAGGGAGGACACAGAAGTTACATAAAATAAAACACAAAAAATCAGTAGAGACTGATAATATAAATGTAAAATAAAAAATAATAAGAAAAATAATAATCATAAAAAAAAATGATCTTGAAGATAATTAGCTTAGTAATGGTTAATTAACAGGGTAATAAAAAGCCCTAGGTTTAGTGACAAGGGGATTAACTAAGAACAAATAATTAAGAGTATAAAACAGGCAAAGATGATAAACAAAAAATAAAGTAAAAATTAAAATAAAAATAAAAATAAACACCTTTGGAAAGGAAAGGCAGAGCTTAAGTACACTTTGGTTGTATGTGAGACTACAAATTATGTTCTGGTTATTCAGCTGATATCCCACAGTCATCCAGGAAAGAAGTGAGGTGTGCTTCAGTGGTTATGACATAAGTTTTTCCAGAGTCAGTCTTCCTAGCTATTATTTTACCATCGCGCACAAAACAATGTTTAATAGCAGTGGATCTATTGCGAATTCCACGTAGTTTAAATAAGAGATTTTGTCTGAATCTGGTAAGACATTCGTTCACATAAACCTTGGATTTCCTAGCGACTGCAGCAGTGATAAGGTCTGACTTGCGGGAGCAGCTATCTAACTTCACGCGTATCCTTCTGTTGTTTGCACCAGATGATTTGGTACCCACTCTATAAGCTGACTTAATGTCTCTTGCTTCGATAGAATAATTCAACTTAGTACGCAATTCCTGGATCACGATGGCAGTACAGTCTTCTCTGTCAGTTTCGTGGGGAAAATCCTGTGATGAGATGATGACAGAATCAAGGAGCTTAAGTTGGTCTGATTCGTCTTGGGTTGCAGTGTGTTGCTGTTGTAGGGAGTTAAAGTGGTTCTCTAACTTTTGTAACATCTCAACATCATCACTAACATCACTAACATTTTGTAACATAATTGAAGTTATGACAACCATGGGGAGTAGACCTTCAAAACCAGTCCAGATTCCCAGTGGAGAAGATTTCAGCAAATTCAACTTCAATAATAAACAGATAAACTGGGAGCAAATAAACCAGGGCTTCACAGAAATAAACTGGGAAGAACAGCTAGAAAATGCAAACCTGAACCAGTGCCTGGAAAAAAATAAGCTCAGTAGCACTAGAAATATGTTCAAACCGCATACCTCTAAGAAAGAAGAGGAAGAGATGCAGATTGGAACGGGAATGTCGTTCCCTATATAGGCGAAGAAAACAAATCGCGGAACAACTTGAGAGTCGCACCCTATCTCAAGAACGGCGAAGAAGGTTAGGTAGAGAAATAGAAACAATTGAATGGAAGCTACAAGAATCATACAAAACCCAGGAGAGGCAAAGAGAGCAAAAGGCCATCAGTGAAATAGAAAGAAATCCGAAATATTTTTTCTCCTATGCAAAATCAAGATAAAAAAACCACATCTAGTATCGGGCCCCTGCGAAAGGGAGATGGAACTTTCACCGATGACAACAAAGAAATGAGCGAGCTACTGAGGACGCAGTACGACTCTGTTTTCAGCGAGCCATTAAACACACTAAAGATTGATTACCCAAAGGAATTTTTCATGGATACGATACCAACATCAAATCATATGTCCTGACCCCCCTGCTCTAAATGCCACAGTAAATACTGAGCTAAAGAAAGTCCATCTTTGGCTAACTGCCAACAAACTCACCCTTAACATTGACAAAACGTTCTATATTCTGTTTGGCAATAAATCCTCTAATCAAATAAATCTCAAAATAAACAATACCCAAATTTGTAACAAATTAGATGGCAAATTCCTTGGCGTTCTCATCAACCACAAGCTGAATTTCCAGGGACACATTCTAAATATATCAAAAAAAGTTTCAAAAACTGTTGGCATTCTTTCTAAGATCAGATATTATGTACCCCACCCTGCCCTGGTGACTCTCTCTTACTCCCTCATCTATCCATATCTCAAGTATGGTATTTGTGCTTGGGGTTCTACTACCCAAAATCATTTACGTCCTCTAATTACTCAACACAAAGCTGCTATTAGGACAATATCCAACTCTAGCCCCAGACATCACTCGGTACCCCTACTCAAATCTCTGAATATGTTGAGATATTAAGTCACTGCACATTCTCTCATGTGTATTATACATATATAAAACGCTGAACTGTAATGCCAATCCTGACCTCAAAAGATTCATTGAAGGTTGTAACAGAACCCATGAGCACCACACCAGAAATAAATACAGTTTTGATATTCCTAGAGTACGACTTAATCAAACTAGAAATGCTCTTCAAATCAAGGGACCCAAAATGTGGAATGACCTTCCCAACCATGTTAAAGACTGTACCTCTCTCAACCAGTTTAAGATAAAAACGAAGCACTACCTAATAAATTCCCTGTAACCTACCTTACCCCTCTGTTGTCAACCCATGTCTGTTTTTTTTTTTCAAAACAAAGCTGTTTGAATATAATTGTCTGTAATAATTTGTAATTGTATTTGTGCTGCTTTTTCAGCCATGTTCCCCCCTCTTTTACCTCTATTTTTATTTGTTCTCAACACATTTTATTCTTTATACCCATTAGTATTAAACTTTAGTCATTATTGTTTTTCCTTCCCGAAACACTTTGCGTAATAGTGGCTTTAGGCATTGTATGTACTAGCTCTATCTATTAATCCAACAAACTTTGTAAAATCTCTTGTATGTATGTACCTTACCTAAATAAACATTTATTTATTTATTTATTTATTTATTTATATATATCAGACGTCACCCTATCCCCACTGGATTTTGCAGAAGCCATAAACAGTATGCCTATGCACTCTGCACCAGGCCCGGATTCTTGGAACTGCATATTCATAAAGAACTGTAAAAAAACACTATCGCAGGCCCTCCACATTCTGTGGAGACAAAGCCTAGATACTGGCGTTATTCCTGATATACTAAAAACAGCAGAGATAGCACCACTTCATAAAGGAGGAAATAAGGCAAGAGGCAAAAAATTACAGACCGATAGCACTAACATCGCACATCATAAAAAAATTTGAGAGAGTGCTAAGAAGTAAGATCACAAAATACATGGAATCACAGCATCTCCATAACCCCGGACAACATGGTTTCAGAACAGGGCGCTCTTGCCTGTCGCAGTTGCTGGACCACTATGATATGGCATTAGATGCTATGGAAGACAAACAAAACGCTGATGTAATTTACACAGATTTCGCAAAAGCTTTTGATAAATGTGACCATGGTGTTATTGCACATAAAATGCGTTCAAAAGGAATTACCGGAAAAATAAGCAGATGGATCTACAATTTCCTGACCAACAGAACCCAATGTGTAATAGTCAACAATATCCAATATCCAGCCCATCAACCGTGAAGAGCTCAGTCCCCCAGGGTACTGTGCTTGCTCCAGTACTTTTTCTCATCCTCATATCGGACATAGACAAGAACACAACCTATAGCACTGTATCATCCTTTGCAGATGACACTAGGATCTTCACAAGAGTAGGCAACATAGAGGACACGGCGAACCTCCAGTCAGATGTAGATCAGGTCTTTCTATGGGCTGCAGAAAATAATATGATGTTTAACGAAGATAAGTTCCAGCTCATGCGCTATGGAAAAAATGAAAATATAAAAACGGAAACCACGTACAAAACTCAGGCAAATCATAACATAGAACGAAAAGGCAATGTAAAGGATCTGGGTGTACTCATGTCGGAAGACCTTACCTTTAAAGAACACAATAAAGTAGCCGTCACAACTGCAAGAAAAATGACAGGTTGGATAACAAGAACTTTTCACACTAGAGATGCTATACCGATGATGATACTTTTCAAAACGCTTGTGCTCTCTAGAGTGGAGTACTGATGCACAATGACAGCACCTTTCAAAGGTGGAGAAATTGCTGACCTGGAGAGCGTGCAGAGATCCTTTACTGCTAGAATCCACTCAGTAAAACATCTAAACTATTGGGACCGACTAAAGAGCCTAAAACTGTACTCCCTTGAGCGCAGGCGGGAAAGGTACATAATAATTTACACGTGGAAAATATTAGAGGGGCTGGTCCCAAACCTGCACACAGAAATAACATCACATGAGACCAGAAGACATGGCAGGATGTGCAGAATACCCCCGTTGAAAAACAGAGGTGCAACTGGTACTCTTGAGAGAGAACTCTATCAACATCAGAGGTCCGAGACTGTTCAACACGCTTCCACTACACATAAGGGGCATAACTGGCCGACCCCTCACAGTGTTCAAGAGAGAACTGGATAAGCACCTCCAAAGGATACCTGATAAACCAGGCTGTGACTCCTACGTCAGGCTGCGAGCAGCCGCGTCCAACAGCCTGGTTGATCAGTCCGGCAACCAGGAGGCCTGGTCGACGACCGGGCCGCGGGGACGCTAAGCCCCGGAAGCACCTCAAGGTAACCTCATGCCGGGGCTGCATGTGCTTAGTGGTTGACTTCTCTAAGAGCCCTGTGAGTACTGCCCTTGCGTAACAGGGTTATCTTCCCTGGGGCGTTCGGGAACCATTCCCATAGAGGTTCTTGCTGCTCGGCATTTGCCTCGCCCTTGGGGTCAGCTGGGGCTTGGGCCCTTGTTTGGCCCTGGGTAGGGATTGGTATAGTGCTGGTTAGGGCGTCAAGGTGTTGCACAGCCTGCCACCTACGCGACGGCCAGTTCCTGCTGCCTCTGGAGACGGTGTACTTTTGCGGGGTTTTTCTTTTGTTTTTATTTTCATGCCTGGTGGGGGTCTGCCTAGTGTGGCTATAGTTCCACTGGTAGTGTTTGGCAGCCCTCTGCTAGGCCCCCGTGATTGTAAATGTCGCAGGGGTTTTCAGTGCTATCCTCTACCCTCTTGTTATGTTTGGGTTTCTTAACCGGTTAGCAACACCTTGCCTGGGCTTCCCGTAGTTGTTACCCCTACGGGCCCTGAAAACCCCTGTCTGGGCTCGGGAGACCATTGAATGTGTGTTCCGGGTTCCAACCCGTCTTGTATGGGCTCGTTTTTTTATGGACGCATGTTGCTGCAACAGGCTAGGTTGGTTTCCCACTTGGATGCCCCGAGGCCGCCCTGTTTGGTTAGGTGCTCTTGGAGCTGTATTCGGATTGGCTTGCAGAGGATGTAGAGGCGCTTGGGGCCATTCCCGGGTCTAGTGCCTTGGTCTTGGCTGCTCATATGTCATCTGCGCTGCGAAGCTATTTGCACCGATCTTGTGGTGTCTCTGTTTTTCGCTGCATGTCTCTCATGACGGCAGGTTGTGCTTGCTTTCTTCTTGGAATCTGCTCGGGCCTGGCTCTTAGGTTTCACCCTATTGTCCCTTGCTGTTTGCGGACTCTGCGGTTGAGCAGTATCTGCAAGCAGCTTCTTCCAGCTGTCGTCCGATGTCCGACCTGTTGGTTCTCCAGGGGTCCTGGGGGGGGGGGGTGCGGGGTTCCTCCCGGAAGAGTCATGCCAGGGCGCGGGGTTCCTCCTGGAAGAGTCGTGCCAGGGCGCGGGATTCCGCTCATCAGGGTAGGCCACAGGTGCCGGGTTCGGAGTCGGTGCTGCCTTCGGTACCGTCTGCATCTAGTCGGTGAGATGATCGTTCTGTGCACAGGTCAGGTTCTCGTAAGGGGTGTTGGCCCTTCCAGGGTTAGCCCCATTGATGGGGCGATGAGGGGGGGGGGAGGTTTGCTCTTTTCCATCACACCTGATCTTACGATTTGTTGACTTTTCGGGTCGTTTCCCGCAGCCTGCAAAAAACGTTGGGTGGCCCCTCCCCCTTTGGGGTTGGCAGGGGCAGGCCTCTTCTCCTGTACTCTGTCAGGTCATCTCGGAGTGGGTGCGCTTGGGCATAGTCGAATTGACAACATCTCTCAGGTGGGTTTCCCACCTGTTTCCAGTACAGAAATGAGACTGTGCGGACCTGCGGTTCATTCTGGCTTTGTCTCGTCAGAACTCCTGGGTTTCTTGCCCCTACTTTTGGATGACCACTCTGTCTCAGGTCCGGCTTCTGTTGAAGCCGGGCTCTTAGAAGGTTTCCCTGGACCTCAAGGACGCGTATTGGCACGTCTCGATTCATCCAGAGCTCTGGGACTGGCTCGGGTTTGTTGTGGGGCGTCTCTGTTACCACTTTCATTGTCTCCCATTTGGGTTGAACCTGGCTCCTCACGTGTTCACATGCCTCACCCGCTTCGTGGTGGCCCATTTGCGTCTTTTAGGTGTTTGGGTGTTGGCCTGTCTAGACGACTGGCTGGTCTGGGCTCTCAGTCGGTCCGCTTGTTTGCTCGCCAGGGATTTGGTTCTTTCCCAGCTTGCCGAGTTCAGGTTCCTGGTGAACTGGCAGAAGTCCAATCTGGTCCCCTCCCAGGTTCAGACTTGGCCAGGTCTTGTGTGGGACTCTCGGACTGTTTTCTTGTCTCTCCCTCCGAAGTTTCTCCTTTGGCTGTGGTGCTGCATGTGCTTTTTTGGGGGGAGGTCCTAGGTCATGTGGCAGTTGCTTGAGGGCCTGTGCAGGTGCCTGAACTTTGCGATGATGGTCTACCCTCTTTGGGTCTGGTTTGGCTTAGTTGGCTGATCTGGTTCCTTCGGGAACGTCCCTTCCACCTCTCTTGGGATCGCTGAGTTTGACCTCCCAGTGCTTGTGTCGGCTGATGCATCGCCGGCTTCCTCTTTGAGTTTTTCGGGTGTTTAATGCCTTGGCGCCTACCCGAGCCCTCGCTCAATGTGTTCATGGGTGCGTCGTCTCTCAGCTGAGGCTTTGTGAACACTGCTCACCAGGCTGGCCACAGGTGGTGGGGTCCATCCTTCCGTTGGGCTCACAGCTCGGTGTGGGAGTTTGCGGCGGTGTGGTTTTCACTTCAGAGGGTTTGGGTCGCCCGCAGATTGACGATCCGGTTCCATTCGTACTGCTCCCCGGTGGGTCATTTCCTGAACTGAGTGGGTTTGATGCAGTCCTTGGCTCTTTGGGGCTGTTTTTTTCAGTGACTCGTCTGCAGAGTTATCTTGGCCATTCATGTCCAAGGGGTGTCCAGCGTCCTAGCGGACAGCCTGTCTTGGTTCATTCCCCTGTCCATGGAATGGACAGTTGACGCTGTCTCATTCAGTTGGCTCTGCCAGACATTTGGGCGCCCGGAGGTGGACCTTTTCAGCTCGGCATGGTTGAGGCGTCTTCCAGTATATGTGGCACCCTTCCCAGACTGCGAGGCCGTCGGGGTTGATGCCTTTCAGCAGGAATGGTCAAGGTGGGGGTTCCTTTACCTCTTCCCCCCCCCTACCTCTCCCCCCCCTCAGTTCAGCTGTTACTCCAGGTCCTTGCTCGCTTGGAGACTTACTAGTCGAGAGTAGTCTTCTTGGCCCCTTGGTGGGCGGCTCAGCCTTGGTTTCAGGCACTGCTTGCTCGGTGTCTGAACCCAGAGGTTTTACCGCATTTCTGCCTTTTTTTCAGTAGATTGGTCCGGTCTGTTACAAGACTGGTTCAATCTTCTCGAGTCTTTGCATTTGATCTTTTTGATTCGAGTCTATCACCTTCTGTATGGTAATCCAGTGGCTTCTTTGATGATGTCCCACCTGCAGGCTTCATCTCGGCAGCAGTATAAAGTTTCCTGGCGGTCCTTCCGGTTCTTTTTTTCTCTTCATCGCTTTATTTCGCTTTCGGTTAAGGTTGTTTTGTCCTTTCTCTCGTGGCTGTTTCAGGACCGTCTTCTTATTTCTTATGCCGAATACTATCGCCTTGTATCATGCGGCATTGGCGGAGCCGTTGCAGCTTGTTTTCGGTATTGACATTACTTCTGCACCGTTTTGCAAGCTGTCTTGGGCGTTGTTTCACCTAAGGCCTGCTCATGCGCTGCCTGAGCCATCCTGGTCTTTGGACAGAGTGCTCTTATTTGTCTTCTCCTCGGTTTGTTGTGGCCCCTTCGGTTCAGGATTATTTTTCTAAGTTTCTTTTCTTGTTAGCATTGGCCTCTGGGGGTCGGGTTGGGGAGCTTCATGCTCTCCTCTGGCGCAGGGGTTTCTGCTCTTCTGGTCAAGGTGATAGGTTCATTCGTTTGCATCCTTCTCCTTTTCTGGGGAAGAATGAGATTGGTGCTTTCTTGAGGAGTCCTTGGGTTGTTGATGCTCAGTTGGTCAGGCCGGGGTGCTTCATGTGTTGTATCCGGTTGTGGCTCTCTGCCATTATTTATGCACCATGGCCTCTTGTGACCAGGGACGTGCTTAGGTTTGATCCAGTTTCCCTTCTTCCCTGTTCTAGGGTTCGGATGTCTCAGGTCGTCCACAGGGTTATTCGGTCTAGCCACCCTGCAGTCTATCCCCCATGCCCATGATGTTCATAAGTTTGCTGCATTGGCTGCTGCCTTCGGTAACATGTCCTTGGCTGACATTCGGGCACAGGATTTTTGGCGGTCGAACAGAGTCCTGGCTGCACACTACCTCGTAAATGTTCCTCGGCCTAGTTGGGCCTGCGTAGCTTTGGGTCAGTTGTTGCAGCCTGTTTTCTCGACTTCGAGTTGAGGTGTGAGCATTGACCGTCTCCTGAGTAAAGTCCCTCTAGTCTTTGTCTTTGGTGATGTAGCTCCAGGGAGTCTCCGGGTCTCACCCAGATAATGGCATTTCATTACATTCAACACTGTTTTTTTTTTATATTTTATGCTTCCTCTATTTACCAACTACAAATACAGCACATACAGAACTGTAATGAAATCCAAAATGCATGGTATGTGCAATGGTACATAAGTGTGTCCTCATAACACTGAATCTGCATAACCCAGTAGTCACATAATCTACAAGTCTTGGGCCATCTGTATATATATACATATTAAATTGTACAGGGATTTTCCATTATTGAGATACAGCATTACTTCATAATTTGAACAACAACTGTTGAAAGTCAGGATGTTGCTTACATAATTATATGTTCTTTTTCAACAGATTTTGTTACCATCATAAGTGGTGATAAGATACTCTTTATGGACCCAAGCGAGCCTGAAGAGAAAATGTGCCGCATCATTCATCTGAACAAGTTAACAGACATCTGTGCTCTGGAGGACTATCTGCACATATGGGGTAGTTATATAAAGCCTCATACCATACATGATGGCCGATACCCTGGTACACTCTTCTGGTTTCCACTGAGGCAGAACCCATCAAAGATATCAGATACTGTTTACTCATTTGAACATGTTGTAAGATTGTTTGAATCATTTGGAGTGGAAGCTCCTGTTTGTTTAACTTTTTTAAAGTCTCTTGAAAAAATAAGCTTGAAAAGGATCATTGGAGATGATAAACAACTAGAAATTGTCCACGAAGTTGAACTAACTAGTCCATCTATGTCTCAAGTTCAGCAAAAGAGAAATTTGTTTAAACAAAAGCTCAAAGAATGCAATGGATTTCCAGCTCAAACAACTGTTTGTGATTATGAGGTGACAATCCAAAGTATTCAAGGAAAGAAGACTCAACAACAGACAATGCGGACTCTTCATTACTTGCCAGGTACAAATGAAGCTTCTTCAGTAGCATGGCGAGGAAAGAAGAGTAGCATACACATGCCTCTAGTTGGTGTATCTGCACCTATTTCACCACATGGAGCCTCTTGGCCCACAGGCCATATATTCTGTTTTCTACCATTGCCAATTGAAAGAGCCAACAACACCAGTCTTCCTGTTCAGGTCAATGGTTTCTTTGCACTTGATCAAAATAGAAGACATGTTAAGTGGATGACTCAGGAGAGCAGCAATGAACCAGATGTAAGTATTAATTTTTGTTTTCAGTTGTAATTTAAATTAATTTAGGTGTGCCACTTTCTGAAGAGAACTTTAGTTCTGAACTGGGCATTAGACAGCTTCAACGGGCTGCTTCCTGGGTATGTGTGCGTGTGTGTGAAAATTAAGATTGAGAACTTGCCTGAAAGGCTATGTGTGCTAGTGGCTGTATAAGAATGTAAGAACTCTTGTATATATATTAAGAAAAAGGAAAAAAACTTCAAATGGAAATTTGACATGTTCATTTAGCATGTCATTTTTAATGCCATGAAGGACAGAAGAAAATGTATATATACTGGTTAGCATTGTAAATGTGTGGCCACATCTGTGGCAGAAAATAATAATAACCCCCCAAAAATGTGTTAGTGCTTCAAATATTTCAATGTATCAGTAGTAAAGTGGCAAATTTGTAGTGAAAATTAAACTGGAAGAGCATTTAAAAATTAAAGGAATCTAAAGCCCTTATGAAATTTTAAGCAGAGGGCATTTGCAGACATAGATATTCTGGAATGAGAAAGGGGTTAGACTGCAGTTGCCCTCACCCCAAAAAAGGCCTTAATTTACTTAAGACTTTCATCCAGTCATGTGCAAAGCCTCACTTAAAGAAAGGAAATGCAATGACCTCTCTTGCTCAGATTTTCATGTGAAAGGCACAGAGTGACAAACAGGAAAATAGCATGTGAGAAGGGCCAAATATTTTTAGAGTCACACGAAAGCAGTTTCAAAAGGTGGAATAGAGGGAATGCATTGTACTGGAACCAGCAATGTGAACCATACATTTCACAAACAGAGTAGTAGACAGTTGGAACAGGTTAGGTGAGAAGGTGATGGAGGCCAAAACCATCAGTAGTTTCAAAGTGTTATATGACAAAGAGTGCTGGAAAGATGGGACATTACGAGCATAGCTCTCATCCTGTAACTGTACTTAGGTAATTACATGCCAGAGTCAAACACCCTCAAACAGAGTTACAAATACAGCTGGCAAACAACACTGCAAAAACGAGTTTGCCTGACAGCCACTAACATTAGTGGCCTTGACGAGGACAAGAAGCTGGTGGCTTGTTGAAGGTCCCACCATTTGCCTTGATCTTTTGCAGTTGCATTTTAAAATTTAACGGAAAATGAGTACAAATCCAATATACCCTCGTGTAATGAACCTCCTTGAAAATCCTCCAGTCAAAATACATCAAATAGAGTAACCTCATTTATCTTTGCCAACATACAGGGACTAAAAAGGAAAGCAAAAAACTGAATACTGTATTACAAAGGTAAAAAGGGTAAATAGGTCACGTGGAGGAGTAGGCTTTTATATTAGAAAGGATCTTGTATGCTCAGATCTCCTACAATGAGGGGGTAGAAGTACTGGGAGTAAAAACAAAGAAAATAAATTTGTTATTAATCTAATATACAAACTGCCAGATACAACGATTGAGAAATTCACAGAACAGATTAATAAAATATTGTACCCTCGATAATCTGCCAATCCCAATAGCTGATATTATCCTCCTAGAAGATTTCAATCTGCCCAGTCTTAAGATGGAGAATAGCAGACAATATTATTATACCAGAAAAGGGGAGAACAGATACACAGAGAACGACAAAGAGGTGTGTGAAGAACTCAACAAGAGATTCCAGGAGGTCTTCACAATAGAACAAGGAGAGGTCCCTGCACTAAATGAGGAGGCAAACTGAACAACCTTGGAGGAAATTTACCTCACCAGTGATGAGGTCAAAAGGAATCTGTTGGAGCTGAATGTGTCAAAGGCTGTTGGGCCTAACAGAATCTCACCGTGGATTCTAAAAGAACGTGCAGAAGCACTTAAGTGTGCCTCTCTATGGTGTATAACAGGTCACTGGAAATGGGAGACCTTCCGGAAAGCTGGAAGACAGCTAATGTAGTCCCAATTTACAAAAAGGGTGACAGGCAAGAGGCACTGAACTACAGGCCAGTTTCCCTAACTTGTATACCATGCAAAGTGATGGAGAAGATTGTGAGGAAAGGCTCATAGAGCATCTGGCAGGAAACAGCTTTGTAACACACCACCAGCATGGGTACAGAGATGGTAAATCGTGCCTCACAGGCCTAATAGAATTCTATGACCAAGCAACTCAAATTAGGCAGGAAAGAGAAGGGTGGGCAGACTGCATTTTCTTGGACTGTCAGAAAGCCTTTGACACAGTACCTCACAAAAGGCTGTTACAAAAGTTGGAGCAGCAGGCAGGAGTAAAAGGTAAGGTGCTCCAGTGGATAAGGGAGTATCTAAGCAATAGGAAACAGCAAGTAACGGTAAGGGGGGAAGGCATCAGAGTGGCGAGATGTCACCAGCGGGGTTCCACAGGGCTCTGTACTCGGACCCATCCTGTTTCTAGTATATGTAAACGACCTTCGAGAGGGTATAGACTCTTTCCTCTCAATGTTTGCTGATGATGCAAACATTATGAGAAGACTCAAAACAGATGAAGATAGACAGAGACTACAGAACGACCTACACAAACTGGAGGAATGATCTAGAAAATGGCTGCTAAAGTTCAACTCAGGAAAGTGTTACGTAATGAAATTAGGCGAAGGGACCAGAAGGCTGAACACAAAGTACCATCTGGGAGGTGAAATCTTGCAAGCGTCAAATAGAGAGAAAGATCTGGGGGTCGATATCACACCGAACCTGTCCCCAGAGGCACCACATCAAAAGGATGTCATCAGCGGCATATGCTAGACTGGCCAATATAAGAACTGCCTTTAGAAAATTGTGTAAGGAATCGTTCAGGATCCTATATACCACTTATGTAAGACCAATCCTTGAGTATGCAGCTCCAGCCTGGAGTCCATACCTAGTTAAACACAAGACGAAGTTAGAGAAGATTCAGAGGTATGCCACCAGACTGATCCCGGAACTGAGAGGAATGAGTTACGAGGAAAGTCTAAGTGAGCTGAACCTCACAACCCTGGAAAACAGAAGAGTAAAGGAAGACATGATAACCACCTACAAAATTCTCAGGGGAATTGACAGGGTGGACAAAGACAAACTCTTTAGCACGGGTGGGACACGAAAAAGGGGACACAAATGGAAACTTAATACCCAGATGAGCCACAGAGATGTTAGAAAGAATTTTTTCAGTGTCAGGGTACTTAACAAATGGAATGCATTAAGTAGTGTTGTGGTGGAGGCAGACTCCATACACAGTTTCAAATATAGACATGATAGAGCCCAATAGGCTCAGGAATCTGTACACCAGTTGATTGACAGTTATGAGGCGAGACCAAAGAGCCAGAGCTCAACCCCCCAAACACAATTAGGCGAGTACGTACACGCACACACGCACGCTGGCTGGCTGGCTGGCTGGCTGGCTGGCTGGCTGGCTGGCTGGCTGGCTGGCTGGCTGGCTGGCTGGCTGGCTGGCTGGCTGACTGACTGACTGACTGACTGACTGACTGACTGACTGACTGACTCACTGACTGTGACTCACTGACTGTGACTCACTGACTGTGACTCACTGACTGTGACTCACTGACTGTGACTCACTGACTGTGACCGACTGACTGACTGACTGACTGACTGACTGACTGACTGACTGACTGACGCTAAGATAATAGGAAGGATAAGAAATTTAGATGATTGTCATGCCCTTCAAGAAGACCTGGACAAAATAAGTATATGGAGCACCACTTGGCAAATGGAATTTAATGTTAATAAATGTCATGTTATGGAGTGTGGAATAGGAGAACATAGACCCCACACAACCTATATATTATGTGAGAAATCTTTAAAGAATTCTGATAAAGAGAGAGATCTAGGGGTGGTTCTAGATAGAAACTATCACCTGAGGACCACATAAAGAATATTGTGCAAGGAGCCTATGCTATGCTTTCTAACTTCAGAATTGCATTTAAATACATGGATGGCGATATACTAAAGAAATTGTTCATGACTTTTGTTAGGCCAAAGCTAGAATATGCAGCTGTTGTGTGGTGCCCATATCTTAAGAAGCACATCAACAAACTGGAAAAGGTGCAAAGACATGCTACTAAGTGGCTCCCAGAACTGAAGGGCAAGAGCTACGAAGAGAGGTTAAAGGCATTAAATATGCCAAAACTAGAAGACAGAAGAAAAAGAGGTGATATGATCACTACGTACAAAATAGTAACAGGAATTGATAAAATCGACAGGGAAGATTTCCTTAGACCTGGAACTTCAAGAACAAGAGGTCATAGATTTAAACTAGCTAAACACAGATGCCGAAGAAATATAAGAAAATTCACCTTCGGAAATAGAGTGGTAGACGGTTGGAACAAGTTAAGTGAGAAGGTGGTGGAGGCCAAGATCGTCAGTAGTTTCAAAGCGTTATATGACAAAGAGTGCTGGGAAGACGGGACACCACGAGCGTAGCTCTCATCCTGTAACTACACTTAGGTAAGTACACTTAGGTAATTACAAGACTCTGGGTCAAAGGTGTCGATGAACGAACAAGCAGCATGAAGGAAGCAAAAACGGTGACTGTCACCTAAGACAGAGGAACACAGCAACCCTCAAACTTCTTTTTGGCTTGAATCTGGCACCTCGCGTATTCACGCATCTTACCCGGGTTGTGGTGGTTCGTCTGCATTTGCTAGGGATTCGGGTTCTGGTTTACCTCTACGACTGGTTGGTGTAGGCTCCCAGCTGGTCTGCTTGTCTGTTCGCCAAGGGTGTGATTCTTTCCCAGCTCGTCGGTTTGGGTTCCAGGTGAACTGGAGGAAGTCTCATCTGGTTCCATCCCAGATTCTACCCTGGCTGGGTCTCATGTGGGACTTGCGGACAGCTTCCATGTGTCTCCCTCCGAGTTGTTGCGGCTGCATCCCACCGTCAGCTGTTTTGGGGTAGTTCCCAGGTCACTCGGTGGCTGCTCAAGCGTTTGTGCAGGAGTCTGAACTTCGCCGTGCTGTTTTACCCGCCAGGTCGGGTCTGGCTTTGGCATCTGTTCTGGTTCCTTCGGAGTCCTCCCTTCCACCTCTCTTGCAATTGCAAGGTTCTGTCTCTAGGGGCCTTGCGTCGGATTGCTGCGTCGCTGGCTTCCTCACGGGGTTCAGTACCGTGGCGCCTTCCCGAGCCCTTGCTCAATGTGTTCATTAATGCCTCGTCTTATGGCTGGGGCTTTGTGACCAGTGCTCACCAGGCCGGCCAGGGTCAATGGGGTCTGTCCTTTCATCAGGTTCACAGCAAGGTGTGGGAGTTCGCTGCGGTATGGCTGTTGCTTCTGAGGGTTTAGGTTGCCTGGGGTTCCACGTATGTATAATGTATATGTATCTATGTATGTATGTATCTAACCCCTGTACCTTCAAATATACCTTTGAATTTTGTTCTTTTGTATGCATATTTTATGAATAAAATATTAGTATTAATATGCCATCAAGCTTGACCTCTAAATTGATCAGTAACTTTATGGATCATCATGCCTTGATAATTTAATAATTTCCTGTTGTTGGAGCTGTTGGTCAGTGAGCTGTTGTGGTTGATAGACCTTAATTCTAACATGAAACCAAATCTAATTTTGCTGCATTCCATTTTCCTTCAGCTATCAATATTTTTGTTTGCATAAATGTAGTCTACTTTGCATATAACATAGGCTACAATGAAGTGAAATATATTCATCTGCTTGGACAGAATTAAACTGTAGTATTAATTTTCTGTAGGCACAGTGGAATGAAGAACTGGTAACAACAGTTGTTGTTGAAGCTTATTTTATGCTCTTGTGTAAAGTTCTTAAGGAGATGACATCAAGATCAAATTCATATCACGTGGAAACCTGGTATAGTCTTCTGCCTGACATAAAATCTTCAAAGGGAAGGTGGAATAAGCTTGCTACTGAATTATGGTCAAGATTGAAATCTTATCCAATTTTGTACTCTGAGGTAAGTGTATATCCATTGGTGTAATGCAATGAAATAAGCCTTTATTTTTCTCTTAAAAATCTTCATTACCCTGATTTGCACTACTTACTCTGATGATTTTGTGCTGATTAAGTACATTATCAATGTCTTCCCAATTATTTTGTCAATGTTCAGAAGTAATCAGATATCAAAGATCAATGCCCAGAATTTTCCTAAAGTTTCATGTATTGGCCCGTGGGACACTTCTGGTGCATAGGATTTCAAATGATAATTATCACAAGTATATCTTCCAAAAGATGATATAAATTCAATATGTGATATATTATACATAGTAATTATGGTACAGTGGTTCTTCTTACCAGAAATTTCATAATATATATGGTGGGAGGAGAGGGGGACGAACATGTGGTGAGCAAGGTCCTGCACTTCAACCAATTTTAACGTGGATCACAATGCCTGAGCCAGCCAAGACTTGACCTATATAGGCATGAATACCTGCTGAAGGCTCCGGAGGTGACAAAAAGAACCCTATCTCCTACATTCCAACAAAATCAACGTAGAAAGGTGCGTTGTTTGGGCTTTGTGGATGGCGAGGCAGGGACAGTATATGGTGAAGGAGGATGAGAGTCGCCGCCGTCCCAGTGCCGCCACACACCAGCCCCCTGGCGGGGTGCGGGAGGAGGGGAAGTGATAGGGGGGAGGCTCTCAACCTACAGTGATGTTAGTCGGGTGTTTGTGCGTTCCCAATCAAATCTGGTGAGTGTAGTGTTAAAACAAAGTGCAATAGTGATTTCCCTAGTGTTGAAAATGTGTAATAAGTTTGACAACGGCCTCTCTTGTGTGGCCACTCTTATTACCCCCGCCCCCAGTACAGCCCACCCGCCATCTTCCCCCCACTCCGCTACCTGCACATAACCCAGCTGCCCATCAACCACCAGCCTACCCACAGACGGTGCCCAGGCCATACCCATCTCCCCAGGAGGGTAATGCTTGCCTTGCTACACTCTACTTGGGAAGGAAAGGGTGCACTCAGTGTGCAGCCAGTCGTCAGGACACATAGGCATGGCATATGTCGCACCTGTCGCACAGCCCCTTCCAGCCAAGAAGACGAACACCCAAGAGGAAACTGTCACTTATGTTACAAACGGTTTCGTCTCAATGAAGATGGAACTGTCCGCCAACATTCTGCCAATTCTGGCTGTTGTCTAGGATCTTGGTGCCCGCTCCAAGGCAAAGACAATGGACAACCTGCTGCAGGAGCAAGGAACAATTCCTCTCTTAACTTCATTTCAACAGACAATCTGCTTGAAACAGTCAAAGCGACGTCCACCAGGACCATGCCCCACATCCCCAAGGCTGCCCGTCACCAAGAAGCCACCAAACTCACCAGTCTGCTGATGAAGGTCAACATTGCTCCTAGAACCACTGGATTGTGGCACAATCTCCTACTATTTGGTAATGCATGCCTAGCATTACCGCCGAGGAGAAACAAGTCATTAGCAACCTCAGTACTTCTCTTATGATCCCTTGCTATCCTCTTCTTATTCCTAGTACTATCCCCCTTATTGGGCAGTTATAAATAAGAGCTGCCTCCTATGCACCAATAGGCCTTCTGCAGTTACCTTTGTTCTTTTTCCTGTTACTATCCCCTCTACTACACCTTACCTTGCATACCTTTTGCCTTGCTCCTCACCTCTCTCTCTTGCCTATTTATTGCCTTCATCTCCTTCCCTCATCACAATCGACTTGAGAATGGTCCAGGACGGACCGAACTGTCGTTGTCCCTTAATTTCTAGTGTGTGGATTGGTTAACCTCGGTAATCAGGGCTCTTAATGAATTCTCCAAAAGAAGGCAACCTGGTCCGCCTCCCCCCTTGTGCCAAGAACACCAGCTGCAGGACGACCAACAACAGCTCACCTGAGAACCACAAAATAGGAGCACAGATCACCAGGAAAATAGAAGAGAGCAATACCACAGGTGCCATCACAATCATAACCAGCGATGACACTATTGCCCCCAGGAATGCCACCACAGCACAGGCTCTAAAAGACATACACCCACATAGAGCTCCAGACAGTACCAGGGATCCTCAGGAAAACAATACTGGCTGAACCCGGTGCTTGGAGATGCCGCAAAGGACATTCTATTGGAACTTACCAGATTCTCCAACATGTGTTTGGCTGGCGGCATCGCTGAGGGCATCAGACCTCTCTTTTATGGAGCAGTACTCTGTGCTGTAAAGAAGAAGGCTAGGGGAATCAGGTCAATTGCCATTGGCAACACCCTCCGACGCCTCGTAGCAGTGCGATCTATCAGCCAGGAAGCAGCCACCTTGCTGAAACCTAATCAGCTCGGGTTTGGGATCCCCCTTGGCTGTGAAGTTGCAGCACATGCAGCACGGGCTTACAGTGTTGATCTCCCGGCCCAGAAGGCACTAGTAAAGCTTGACTTTAAAAATGCCTTCAATCAAGTCAGAAGAGACGCTGTCCTCAGGGCGGTACACAACCATTTCCGTCCCCTTTACCCATTCATCCGATCATGCTACAGTGGGGACTCAAAACTTCTTTTTGGGGAGCATGAAATAGACTCCTGTGAAGGTGTCCAATAAACCCTTAGCCCCCTCCTTTTAGCTATCAAAGAGGTCACTGTTAGTCTGACAAGCGAGCTAAACATCTGGTACTTGGATGATGGCACTCTCGCCGGCACCCCGGATACCATTTTGGAGGATATAAGGAAAATCCACAAGCAAGGAGCAGGCTTGGGCCTCATTCTCAATGCATCCAAATGTGAAATAGTCTCCCGCAACCCAGACATCACTGGCCAAATAAAAAATGTTCTATCAGACATTCTCGTTGTCGAGCCACCTGACTGCACCCGCCTGGGTGCCCCCATTGGTTCACAAGCAATCGAGGAGGTCCTGGATGCAAAAATCACTGATCTATAGAGAATGCTGGACAGGATTGACAAGACTGATGCCCGTGATGCTCTCTTCTTCCTCACAAGATGCCTATCTCTCCCTAAGTTGACCTACTTAGGGAGAGGAAGTGTTTCTGCCTGAAACGCTTTGCGTAATAGTGGCTTTAGGCATTGTATGTACTAGCTCTATCTATAAAGCCATCAAAATTTTGTATCTCACCTTGTATGTATGTACTTTACCTAAATAAACATTTTCTTTTTCTTTTCTTTTGTGTACTTTCTGAGGTGTTCTTCATCCTACAACAGCCCTAAATTAAATGTTTATGACACCCTTCTGAGGTCCATGCTGGTGAAAGTCCTGAACCTGCCATTGGACGACTCAGTGGGAGCAAGCAACCTTCCCTGTAAGACTCGGCAGCCTTGGTGTCTGCACAGCCTCCCAGATTGCTCTACCAGCCTTCATTTCCTCCCATGCATCGCACAACCTCGCAAGGGATATCCTACCTGAAACCCTGAGTGATTCAAAGGGAATACATGATCCTGCTTTCACTGACTGCTCAAATCAGTGGGATGCTCTTGCAGCCCCAGCACCCATTATAAAGCCAACAGAAAAACATAAAGTCCAGCTGGAACCACCCACTAGTGGAAAAAGTAGTTGATGCCATGCTCAGCGCCACAACATCAGACAAGGAGAAAGCCCGCCTCAGAGCAGTACATGCCCCCCATGCAGGAGACTTCCTTCTGGTAGTACTCATGTCGGCAACGGGCATGCGTCTAGATCCAGAATCCCTTCGTGTCGCAGTAGCCCCTCCGCCTTGGTGCCCCAATTCACATTGAATACAAGTGTATTTGCAACAGGGTGGAAGCAGACCAATATGGACTGCATAGGTTGCATTGCAAAAGCACAAAGGGCTGGCATGCAAGACACAAAAAAAGCCTAAAAAAGGCTTTCGACAGAGTTCCACATAAGAGGTTGTTCTGGAAACTGGAAAATATTGGAGGAGTGACAGGTACGCTTCTAACATGGATGAAAAATTTTCTGACTGATAGAAAAATGAGGGCTGTGATCAGAGGCAATGTATCGGACTGGAGAAATGTCACAAGTGGAGTACCACAGGGTTCAGTTCTTGCACCAGTGATGTTTATTGTCTACATAAATGATCTACCAGTTGGTATACAGAATTATATGAACATGTTTGCTGATGATGCTAAGATAATATGAAGGATAAGAAACTTAGATGATTGTCATGCCCTTCAAGAAGACCTGGACAAAATAAGTACATGGAGCGCCACTTAGCAAATGGAATTTAATGTTAATAAATGCCATGTTATGGATTGTGGAATAGGAAAACATAGACCCCACACAACCTATATATTATGTGAGAAATCTTTAAAGAATTCTGATAAAGAAAGAGATCTGGGGTGGTTCTAGATAGAAAACTATCACCTGAGGACCACATAAAGAATATTGTGCGAGGAGCCTATGCCACGCTTTCTAACTTCAGAATTGCTTTTAAATACATGGATGGCGATATACTAAAGAAATTGTTCACGACTTTTGTTAGGCCAAAGCTAGAATATGCAGCTGTTGTGTGGTGCCCATATCTTAAGAAGCACATCAACAACTGGAAAAGGTGCAAAGACATGCTACTAAGTGGCTCCCAGAACTGAAGGGTAAGAGGTACGAGGAGAGGTTAGAAGCATTAAACATGCCAAAACTAGAAGACAGAAGAAAAGAGGTGATATGATCACTACATACAAAATAGTAACAGGAATTGATAAAATCGATAGGGAAGATTTCCCGAGACCTGGAACTTTAAGAACAAGAGGTCATAGATATAAACTAGCTAAACACAGATGCCAAAGAAATATAAGAAAATTCACTTTCACAAACAGAGTGGTAGACGGTTGGAACAAGTTAGGTGAGAAGGTGGTGGAGGCCAAGACCGTCAGTAGTTTCAAAGTGTTATATGACAAGAGTGCTGGGAAGACGGGACACCACGAGCGTAGCTCTCATCCTGTAACTACACTTAGGTAATTACAACGAGGTCAATGACATCATCAAGAAGAGCCTCGTCTCAGCTCAGTGCCCAGCGGAGAGAGAAGCTCGCATCCTAGGGAACCAAAACTCAGATTACCCTGCACTTTGCCCAGATGGCATTCACCATATACTCCTGGAAAAGGGGCAAACAATTGGTGTGGGACTACACATGTGGATCCACCCTGGCCGACACCTACGTACACTTCGGTGCTGATCAAGCAGGTGGGGCAGCCAACCATAGTGAAATAGTAAAATCAGTCAAATACAGGTGATTGGAAGGTCAATACATCTTTGTTCCCATAGCGTTTGAGACGTATGGTCCCTGGGGTAAGAGTGCCTTGGGATTTCTCTTAAGAATTTGGCTCCAGGCTTATTGACGTCACCAGAGACCCAAGGGCTGCCAGTTTTTTGTTTCAGCGCCTCAGTGTGGCGATCCAGAGGGGAAATGCCTGCTGCATCCTTGGTTCCTGTCCAGAAGCAGAGGAGCTTCAAGACATCCATGACCTTTAAGCACTTTGTATCAACCAATGTATATCATGTAACCATTTAATATTAAATACGTAATAAAGCACAAAAAACAAATGGAAGGGGGTGGTAGGAGAAAAAGCACACAGAAACTGTAATGGAGGGGACCTAAACATTCTCTCTAATGCATTATGTGTGGTTTGCTCTGAGGCTAAGGGTCCCTCTTCTTCCAGCCAGAAGTGGTACTCCCTTCAATATATTATTTTAACATGTACTGTACTTGAAAATTTTAACATCTGTGTCAATAACAACTGGTCGGATTTAAATTTTTTGTGCCCAATGTAAACCTTTTGCAAAACTTCACATAAGTTGAGTATTGGATGCTCAATAAACTAGCCACCTCTGGTGGCAACAGTCAGTTGTGTTGCACTATTAAAACTTTCGCTGGCCCGGCGGGCGACCTGCGCACACCGCAAGGTCGGCCGAGCATTAGCCATGAGCACACAACCTCACTCCAATATTTACACTCTTTTTCAGCTTTCTTACCTCAATTTTCATGCTACGTCGTTCAATTTGGTATCAAATTGTTGGCAATAGAATGCTATAAAGGGATATTTGCATATAAGAACATATGTCCCACTTTTCCTACACAGTACTGTACTTTAGACTTGCCACGCACCACTAGGTAGCCTGAGCATTGCCTGTGAGCTTACTACTGTCACGAGAACAGTGAGCCTCTTGCGTGGGTGGACGCCCACATGGCAGGGTCAGGATGCCATGTCGGGTATACCAAGAATGGAAGACGTTGGCGCGTATTTTAAAACACATCCCATGGTATTAGGACAATAAATGAAATTTTTACAAGTTTTTAAATTATAGACCTCATTTGCGCCATCACACACACTCCGAATTTTAATTCTGTGATGGGATGTGCGTGATCGGGCAGCGAAAGTGTTAAAACGGTTTTGATAATTTTACAAATGGGAATACCAGTCATCTAAATGTTGATTATCAAATCTAAATGTTTAGGAAAACACATAGGTGGGTAAGCTGCAGTACGTATTTCACTTGTGCATTGTTACAGCAAGCAGGGAAAAGGAAGCAGGAGTCACCAACACCCATCTGAGGGCAGTGTACATAAACCCTCTCATTGTGTTGAGCCCTTGAGGGAATCCTCAGTCCTAATCTAGGTATCCTTAGGTCCTGGCTTGCCATATACTCCACTACTTCACTCTCACACTTGCAATATGTTGGATAGGGGCATGATAGTCATGATCTCATTCCTAAGGTTAAGTCTCATTCCCAGTGGCCAAGATAGATTATCCCTAACTCAAGCTGATCCTCTCCTTTTTAGAATCATGAGTGACTTGGGGCATTATAATTTTTTACATTAATAGTATATCCCTTAGGTTAACTGTGGTCCAAGGCTTTGTACCAATTTCTCCTGTTACTGGCCTTAGGATTGTGTTGTACACACTTTTAATACGCTTTGGAATCTCCTGGTTTGCAAGTTTCCTCCAGAAAATTGTTAATGCTTCAGTTTTGTGGCACACTCTGGCTCCATAAGATAAGTTCTTCACAGAAGCGTCTGATAGGGTTGTGTATTTTCTTAAATCTTTTACTTCACTAGACAGATCCTGGTCTCTGAAATTGATGACGGCACATTAAATTTGTGTATTCTGGCACTTCTGTGCACCTCCCATCTTTTGGGCTCAACTCTCTGGCAGCACTGCAATAGTTCGCCAGCTGTAAATGTTCTCAATTGCATGATTTTTTCTACAGGCTTGGGCTATTTATTAGAATAGTGGCTAAGCATTTAATAGCATTTCTTGCAATTGGTGTATTTTCAAGATGATTTTTTTCATGTTTGCCTAAGAATGGCATAGTAATGCTTTTATAGTAGTGTTTCAATGGAGAGCCTCTTCGGCTCCCCGGAACTATACCGGGCTGATGTGTATATATATTAGACCATGGCAACAGTCAATCGAAGGAGTTCTAAGCCTACCTGGGACCAGAGCCAGAACCTGGCCCCCTCAAGAGAGGCATGAGGAGCAATGGCCTAAAGACACCCCTGTGTAATTGAAAGCAGTCTTTGCCATCTACCAAGTCAGGCACCCAGAAAGGTAGGAATCTCAAAACAAACTACTGCTGGTCAAAAATGGCAAACCGAAAGCCAAACAAGCAAACAGAACTCCCCAATTAAAAACAAGGAAACAAACATGATGTCACCACAACGCTGCGCATCTGTCTGCGCAACCCCCACCCTCCCCGGGAGGGGGACAGGGGGGTCCCAGACCTCCACGCCGCCAACTCTCCTCAGTTCAAGAGGCTGTTGTGTTGGTGACGATCGATTGCTCAGGCTCCACTCTTTGTACAGTGTTGCAGTGCGGTGTTGTTGCTCTGGCGTGTGAGCTAGAAGTAACACAAGAGTACTGGGGCTGCATGCACCTAGGGCTATCTATCCTAGGTGCCCTGTAAGTACTGCCTCTGCGGCCTTAGGGTTGTATTCCATGAGCCGTTTAGGAGCAGCTACCTCCATGTGGTTCTGTTGCTGCTCGGTGATTGCCCGCCCTTGGGGGGTTTATCTGGGGAGGTTATTACTCCTGTTTGCCCTTGGGTAGGAAGTAGTTTCGTCGCTTGTTTGCAGAGTCTGCGGTGGTGCGGAGTCGTTGGCTCGGTGATCGCTCTGAGTTTCAGTCGGGCTCTCGTATGGGTCGTTGGCCCTTTCACGGTTCGCCCTGTTGGCGGGGCGATGGGGTCTCGCGCTGTTTGTTCTCGCCTGGTCCCACAATTTGTGGGCAATTCAGGTCCTTTTCCTCCGGCCTGCAGTGGCGTTGCTTCTTTCCTTCTCCATTGGGGGATTGGCACTTGCAGGGCGGGCCTCTTCCCCTGCTCTTTGTCAGGTCATCCTGGAGTGGATTACACCAGTCAGCAGATTACAGAACCAACTAGGAATGAAAACAAGCTGGACCTGATATTCATGAACAATGAGGAGCTAATCAGAGACATTACTGTCTTACACACTACGTACTCGGACCACAAGCTCATTGAAGTGCAAACTGACATTAATAACGGTAGTAGGCCCAAGAGACACAACAAGCGAGAAGGGCTATTCAATAAATTCAATTTTAATAATAAGAGGATAGACTGGGAGAAAATAAACAGGGAACTTACAAACATTCAATGGGAAAATGTTCTAAGTAATAAAAATCCTACACAGGGAATAGAAAAACTGACGTCTGAAGCATATGAAGTCTGTCTGAAACATGTTCCTTTGAGGAAAGCAGAAAGAGGTCCAATGTAGAAAGAGAACGCAGACGACATTACAAAAGGAGGAAGAAATTAACGGAAATGCTTAAGCAGACATGACTCTCCATACAGAGAAGAAATAATTTAAACAGGGAGATTGAAGAAATCGAACAGAGACTGAAGCATTCCTATCAGACTGAAGAAAGGCAATTAGAACAGAAAGCAATTCAAGTAATAAAGAAAAACCCAAAATATTTCTTCCCATATGCTAAATCAAAAGCGAAAACCACTGCCAGTATTGGACCTATTCGTATTAGTGAAGGTTCATACACTGAGGATGACAAAGAATTTAGTGAAATCCTAAAAAAGCAGTATGAAGACATGTTTAGCACTCCGATACTCAGCATGAAAGTGGAAGATTCGGACAATTTCTTTATGAATGATACTCAAACACCTGTAAATATAACTGATATCAACACGAGTGTGACAGATTTTGAAAGAGAAATTGACAATATGCCCATGCACTCAGCCCCGGGTCCAGACTCATGGAATTCAATATTTATAAAAAAATGCAGAGTGCCAGTAGCACAGGCACTCAGTATAGTGTGGAGGAAGAGCTTGGACACAGGGGAGATACCAGATGCGCTTAAAGCAGCAGACATTGCACCTCTACACAAGGGTGGTAGCAAAGCATTGGCAAAGAATTATAGACCAGTTGCACTAACGTCCCACATAATAAAAGTATTTGAAAGAGTGATCAGGAGTCAGGTCACTAGATTCATGGAAACCAATGACCTCCACAATCCAGGCCAACATGGATTTAGAGCAGGAAAGATCATGCCTCTCACAGCTACTTGACCACTATGACAAAATCACTGAGCATTAGAGGAAAAACATAATGCAGATGTCGTATACACAGATTTTGCAAAGGCATTCGACAAATGTGACCATGGAGTGATTGCACACAAAATGAAGTCAGTGGGTATAACTGGTAAAGTAGGACGCTGGATACTCAGTTTCCTGTCGAACAGAACACAAAGAGTAACAGTCAATCAAGTAAAATCGAGTCAGAGCGCAGTTAAAAGCTCTGTACCTCAAGGCACAGTCCTTGCACCACTGCTGTGCCTTATTCTCATATCAGATATAGACAAAAACACAGGTCACAGCTTCGTGTCATCCTTTGCAGATGATACAAAAATCAGCTTGAAAATTACCTCTGCTGAAGACATTGATAACTACAAACAGATATTAACAAAGTTTTCAATTGGGCAGCAGAAAATAACATGATGTTTAACGGTGATAAATTCCAGGTACTCAGATACGGCAAAAATGAGGATCTTAAACATAATACAGGGTACAAAACACAATCGAATCTGCCCATAGTAGGAAAACAGCATGTCACGGATTTTGGGAATAATGATGTCCGACGACCTAATGTTTAGGGAGCATAACCAAGCAAGTATTTCGTCAGCCAAGAAAAATGATAGGATGGATTACGAGAACCTTCAAATCCAGAGATCCCATCACAATGGTTGTACTCTTCAAATCACTTGTGTTGTCCCATCTTGAGTACTGCTTAGTACTCACTTCCCCCTTCAGAGCAGGAGAGATTGCTGAAATTGAGGGAATACAGAGAACATATATGGCACGCATAGACGAGATAAAGCACCTAAATTATTGGGATCGTCTCAAAGCTCTCCAAATGTACTCACTAGAAAGGAGACGAGAGAGATACCAAATAATATACACATGGAAAATACTGGAGGAACAGGTCCCAAATCTGCACAGTAAAATAACAACGTACTGGAGTGAACGACATGGAAGAAAATGCAGAATAGAACCAGTAAAGAGCAGAGGTGCCATGGGCACAATCAGAGAACACTGTATGAACATCAGAGGTCCACGGTTTGTTCAACGTCCTACCAGTGAGCATCAGAAATATTACAGGAACAACCGTGGACGTCTTCAAGAGGAAACTAGATTGTTTCCTTCAAGGAGTGCCGGACCAACCGGGCTGTGGTGGGTATGTGGGCCTGCGGGCCGCTCCGAGCAACAGCCTGGTGGACCATACTCTTGCAAGTCAAGTCTGGCCCCGGGCCGGGCTTGGGGAGTAGAAGAACTCCCAGAACCCCATCAACCAGGTATCAACCAATGGGTTTCCTGCCTGTCTTCAGTTTGATCTGTCAGATCTGCCTGTCTGGGCAGATCTGCGATTCATACTAGACTTGCCCTGTGTGATCCCATGGGTCTTTTGCCCCTTCTTTCAGTTGACCACTCTGTCTTGGGTTTGGCTGCTTTTGGCACCTGGATGACGTGTCTCTGGACCTCCGGAACGCATATTAGCACGTCCAGATTCATTCGGTGTCAGGGACTGGCTCAGCTTTGTCATGGAGTGACACCGCCCGCTTTCTTTGCCTTCCTTCCAGTTGGATCTGGCACCTCGTGTGTCCACACGCCTTAACTAGGTCATGGTGATGTACTGGCAGATGGCCTGTCTTGGTTCATTCCCCTATCCATGGAATGGACGGTCGACACAGACTCGTTCAGTTGGTTCTGCCGGACGTACGGGCACCTTGAGGTGGACCTCTTTGCATCAACTAGGTCGAGCGTCTTCCGGTGTATGTGGCGCCCTTCCCAGACTGCGTGCCATTAGGGTCGATGCCTTTCGGCTGGACTGGTCGAACTGGGGTTACCTGTACCTCTTTCCTCCGGGTCCTGGTTAACTTAGAGAGACTTACAAGAAATGAGTAATCCTGTTGGCTCTTTGGTGGCCGGCCCAGCCCTAGTTTCAAGTGCCTCTTGCTCGATGTCCGAACCCGAGGGTCTTCCTGTGGCTCTGCCTCTTTAAGCAGATTGGACCATTCCAGTACAGTATGTGGCTGGTTCGATCTTCTCTGCTCGCATCTGGCCTTTTTGACGCGGGTTTATCACCACTTGTATGGTGATCAGGTGGCTTAGTTGGTGTTCCACCTGCAAGTTTCGTCTCAACAGCAGTACGAAATTTCCTGGCGGTCTTTTCGGCACTTGTCTCTTTGTAGGTTGTCTTCAATTTCTGGTCGGTTTTGTCCTTTCTCTCTCTTGGTTGTTTCAGGACCGTTTTCTTATGCCAGATACTGTCGCCTCGTTTCGGGTAGCACTGGCAGAGCCACTGCAGCTTTCATTTGGGGTGGATGTCAGTTCTGCTCCGTTCCGCAAGCTTTCTTGGGCGTTGTTCACCTGCAGCCTGCTCATACACCACCTGAGGTGTCCTGGTCGTGGCACCGAGTGCTCTCTGCTCCCTTCTCCTTGGTTTGGGGGTGGCCCCCTCGGTTCCGGACTTTTCTATGACTTTTTTTATGTCGGTGTTGGCATCTGGGGATTGGTCGGAGAGTTTCATGCTCTCCTCCGGCACAGGGGTTTCTGCTCTTTCAGTCCTGGTGGTCTTTTCTTCGTTTGCAGCCGTCTCCTTCTTTTCTGGCGAAGAATGAGTCTGCTGCTTTCTGGAGAGGTCCTTGGGTTGTTGATGCTTACTTGGTTCAGCTGGGGGTGTCTCATGTTTTGTGTCTGTGGCTCTTTGCCGTTATTTGCGTGTTACAGCCTCTGTGGCAGAGGACGCGCTTTGGGGTTGAGCCAGTTTTCCCGTCTTCCCTATTCCAGGACACGGGCCTCCCAGGTTGTTCGCAGGATTATTCGGTCCAGCTAGCTTGTGGTCTTTCTCCCTGCCCACGCTGTGCATAAGTTCGGCATTCGGATGTTGTTTTGGTAATGTCCTGGTCTATCTTTTGGGCACGGGGGCTATTGGAGGTCGAACAGGGTTCTGGCTGCACATTACCTTGTTAATGTTCCTAGTCCTTCTCGGGCATGTATAGCCTTGGGTCGCAGGTTGCAGCCTGTTGTCTCGACTTTGAGTTAAGGAGCGAGTGCCCACCGCCTCCCGGGTGAGTCCCTTTTCTTCTTATTTTTGGTTAGGTAGCTCCGGGGAGCCAAAGGGGCTCTCCACAGAAAACCAGCATTGAATGTAATGAAACGCTATTTTCTGGGTGAGACTTGGAGGTTTCCCGGCATCCCTCCCTCTCTCCGGTTGGTGTTTTTTCACGTTTTTGATACTCAACCTCTGAACTGAGGAGAGTTGCCAGGGTTGAGGTCTGGGACCCCCTTTGCGCAGACAGATGCACGGTGCTTGTGGTGAAGTCGTGTTTGTTTCCTTGTTTTTAATTGGGGGAGTTCTGTTTGCTAGTTTGGCTTTCGGTTTGCAATTTTTGATCAGCAGTAGTTTGTTTTGAGATTCCTGCCTTTCTGGGTGCTTGACCTGGCAGATGGCAAAGACTGCTTCCAATTACACAGGGGTGTCTTCAGGCCATTGCTCCTCGTGCTTCTCTTAAGGGGGGCCAGGGTCTGGCTTTGGTCCCCGGTAGGCTTAGAACTCCTTCGATTGACTATTGCCACGGTCTAATATATACACATCAGCCCAGTATAGCTCTGGGGAGCCTCCGGGTCTCAGCCAGAAAATGGCATTTCATTACATTCAATGTTGGTTTTATTGGGCTTTGTTTATAGATAACTTTCTTGTATAGAAAGACTATTGTAGCAGAATGTGTTTTCTTCCAGTCCCTCATTTCTAGTTCCATGAATTAGTTCCCATAATTAATAAGCTTTTATCCTGACAGGTAAAAGGTTGCATGATGAAACCAGAGGATGTTCTTGCAGATAACTCTCTAAACTCCTGCCCACAGCATGTGTCTAACAGCATTAGATGTTTCCTTATAGAGCAAAATTTCCCGCTTGCTTCTGTGCCTGATACTGTTTTGGGATCTCTCTGCTCTGTTGGTAAGTTCTTAAATACAAAATCCCTAGTTTCTTTTTATGAACTGTACTGTAATAGTTTTAAGTTGAAACTATTAAGTTGAAATATGTATATGTGTGTATATATATATATATATATATATATATATATTATATATATATATATATATATATATATATATATATATATATATATATATTATATATATATATATATATATATATGTATATTATATGTATATATATATATATATATATATATATATATATATATATATATATATATATTATATATATATATATATATATATATATATATAGATATATATATATATATATATATAACTGAAAACTCACACCCCAGAAGTGACTCGAACCCATACTCCCAGGAGCAACGCAACTGGTATGTACAAGACGCCCTTAATCCACTTGACCATCACGACCGGACATAATGAGGTGATAGCCGAGGCTATTTGAACCACCCCACCGCCGGCACTCGGATAGTAATCTTGGGCATAGCATTTTACCAAATCACCTCATTCTTTGGGGCACACGTGAGGAACACAAATGCGAACAAGCCTGAATGGTCCCCAGGACAATATGCAACTGAAAACTCACACCCCAGAAGTGACTCGAACCCATACTCCCAGGAGCAACGCAACTGGTATGTACAAGACGCCTTAATCCACTTGACCATCACGACCGGACATAATGAGGTGATAGCCGAGGCTATTTGAACCACCCCACCGCCGGCCCTCGGATAGTAATCTTGGGCATAGCATTTTACCAAATCACCTCATTCTTTGGGGCACACGTGAGGAACACAAATGCGAACAAGCCTGAATGGTCCCCAGGACAATATGCAACTGAAAACTCACACCCCAGAAGTGACTCGAACCCATACTCCCAGGAGCAACGCAACTGGTATGTACAAGACGCCTTAATTCACTTGACCATCACGACCGGACATAATGAGTTGCATATTTTCAGTTGCAACTCAGTTTGAGTAACGTCAACACCACATGGTGGGGTCGCGCTGCTTCTTGCAAATTCTTAGACACCTCCAACGATGCACATAAGTAATGTTGTACTTGTTTAAAGATGCTAATGATGCTGGGATATAAAGGGGTGACTGCTGAGATGTTGCAAAGCATTGACGTTTTTTGTAGGAAAAAAGAAATGAAATGTCTGATATGCAACAAATGTCAAAAAGGTTCGTTCGGTGTTCGGCAGGTAGGCTGCTCCATTATAACAATCTTTCTTTGTTTCAAATGTGTTCCATTTGTTTTGTATTTGTCATTTACGTCTCAATATTGGAGAAGCCTACCTTACATACACTGAATAAACCATTATGACATTTTCCTTTCTTCAAATGTGTTCAATATTTATTTTTCATTTGTCTTATAGCAAAAGGTTCGTTCAGTGGTCGGCAGGTAGGCTGCTCCATGTTTCTTACATACAAAAAACGTAAATAATAAAAAAAATGAAGAATTTTGAAAACCAGTACAAATGTCAAAAAGGTTCGTTCGGTGGTCTACAGGTCGGCTGCTCCATGTTTCTTAAATAAAAAAAATAAAAAACAAAAAATAAAAGAACTGTTGAAACAATTTGAAAAATGGACAAATGCCATAAAGGTTCGTTCAGTGTTTGTCGGGTAGGCTGCTCCATTATTGAGACGTAAGTGACAAATACAAAACAAATGGCACACATTTGAAACAAAGAAAGATTGTTATAATGGAACAGCCTACCCAACAAACACTGAACGAACTTTTTGCTATAACGAATATGAAAGACAAGGGCTGCTGGCTGGGTTAGTACTGCGTGAGCAACCATTTGTAGCACATGTGCCTCTGGCTCCCAGACACCTGTCCCACACGGTGTTGAAAGACTGCGCTCAGTCGGTGCAATTCAGACCCCTATTGTTTGAAGACCATAAGGGTCATAACATTGGTGAAGCTAGGCGCAATAAGGGCTTAACACAACGGTCGAATGCCAGTGATACAGCACCTATGAGGATGATACAGCGAGCATATCCAGTTGTAGCTCTGAGCCCCACCTTTGCCATCTCGAATTTATATAGATGATACATAGATGAATCGTTTTCTGCGTTTAGTGATGATGCATCTGATACAAGTAGCATAGATGAACAGTGTTAGCGGCTTCCATGGTGGTGGTGTTCATTGATATTTTCAAGAATACCTTAATCTCTTCTTGACTGATGGACACTCTTTGAGGCTAGCTGAATCTCTTCCTGACTGATGGACACTCTTTGAGGCTAGCTGAATCTCTTCCTGTGTGGGACCTTACAAAGCGATCTTTTCAAGACTACCTAACAAATTGAGCTTTTCCTATAATCGTTTCAATACTACCTTATGCTTTACAAGCTTGGCTACATACCACCTACAAGTACTAAAGCCAAGGGTGCACGTGAGTGCGTTATTTGCAAGCACACAGAACGATGAAACAGGAAACGAAAATCCATCTGTAGCTGGTGCAAGGAGAGCAAAGTCGCACTGTGTACCATGGACTACTTC
>NC_091189.1:28305129-28342565 GCF_040958095.1 Procambarus clarkii | reverse complement strand
GGGGAGAGTGGTGAGGGCCTCGGGGAGAGTGGTGAGGGCCTCGGGGAGAGTGGTGAGGGCCTCGGGGAGAGTGGTGAGGGCCTCGGGGAGAGTGGTGAGGGCCTCGGGGAGTGGTGAGGGCCTCGGGGAGTGTGGTGAGGGCCTCGGGGAGTGTGGTGTCGGGAGTGTGGTGAGGGCCTCGGGTGGTGAGGGCCTCGGGGAGTGTGGTGAGGGCCTCGGGGAGTGTGGTGAGGGCCTCGGGGAGTGTGGTGAGGGCCTCGGGGAGTGTGGTGAGGGCCTCGGGGAGTGTGGTGAGGGCCTCCTGGAGAGTGGTGAGGGCCTCAGGGAGAGTGGTGAGGGCCTCAGGGAGTGGTGAGGGCCTCGGGGAGTGTGGTGAGGGCCTCGGGGAGTGTGGTGAGGGCCTCTGGGAGAGTGGTGAGGGCCTCAGGGAGTGTGGTGAGGACCTCAGAGAGAGTGGTGAGGGCCTCAGGGAGAGTGGTGAGGGCCTCGGGGAGTGTGGTGAGGGCCTCGGGGAGTGTGAGGGCCTCAGGAGAGTGGTGAGGGCCTCAGGGAGTGTGGTGAGGGCCTCAGGGAGTGTGGTGAGGGCCTCGGGGAGTGTGGTGAGGGCCTCAGGGAGAGTGGTGAGGGCCTCAGGGAGAGTGGTGAGGGCCTCAGGGAGTGTGGTGAGGGCCTCAGGGAGTGTGGTGAGGGCCTCAGGGAGTGTGGTGAGGGCCTCAGGGAGTGTGGTGAGGGCCTCAGGGAGTGTGGTGAGGGCCTCAGGAGAGTGGTGAGGGCCTCAGGGAGTGTGGTGAGGGCCTCAGGGAGAGTGGTGAGGGCCTCAGGGAGAGTGGTGAGGGCCTCAGGGAGAGTGGTGAGGGCCTCAGGGAGAGTGGTGAGGGCCTCAGGGAGAGTGGTGAGGGCCTCAGGGAGAGTGGTGAGGGCCTCAGGGAGAGTGGTGAGGGCCTCAGGGAGAGTGGTGAGGGCCTCAGGGAGAGTGGTGAGGGCCTCGGGGAGAGTGGTGAGGGCCTCACCAGCCTCTCCACTACTGTGCGTCGCAATCAGCTGATCGCACCAAAAACACAAACAAAGGACTCGCACCCTCCTCATTACGCCTCAATATCTTCCCTCCTGGGGCCCTCACAGCCCTCACCTCTCACCACAACCCGCAGCCAGGACTCCTCTCCCCACGCCACCTTCCTGGAAGGCCCTGGACGCCCTCCACGAACCACCCGAACCCCCAATATCAATATAAACAAAGACAGGAGCAGAGTCACTTACCCTTATAGTGAACTCTGAGATTATTTTGTGATAAACCAATGAAACTGTATTTGTCTTTACTACTCCAGCATCTGGGAAGAGGTGTCTCGTCTTCATTCACCATGGGATATAATGCCTTAATGGGGTCCTGTCCACTGTGAGGCCCGTAAAGTGGCGGCTCGACGCTACACCTTCCACTACTTGTCGCCATTTTCACCAGTTACTGCCATTCCAATAATATTCCCTGCCAGTCTTGAAATCCAAGTCATCACATAAGTATTATAAAATTAAGTAACATCGCCTGGGTGTCTGTAAAGACGAGTTATTCACATGCCATATTATTACTTTGAGTATATAGATTTAATTGACGTTGAATAGCGTACAGTATTTGTTTTTTTTTTAGTAATTAAACAAATAATTAATTTTGCACTCCTGTGTGTAAGGCGCGCTATTTAAAAGTTTGCTGGGCGGCGCAGGACAAGGTTATTGTGCAAAATGTCTTTATCAGCAAAGATAATGAGTAAAAAAATACCTTTTGTTGCGTCCTGTTTTAGACAAATAATCATATTCACGTTAATTTATTTCTGAAAGTGTTGAGCAAGTACAAAATGAGGTAGAGAATCTATTACATAATTCGACCCTGAGACATAAGCCCACACTCACCAGTCACCCTCATCTCTACACCCACGCAACTCATCTCTCATTTACGTCTTCAAGTAATACAAAAATATCCACAAATTCACACAGCGATCTTAAAGACGCATGGAAAGATGCATATAGGCCTATTATTGGCCTATGTGAACTAGGCTTCCTCATACGTCGTCTAAGCTGTGCCAAAGCCTTTGTGTGTGTATATTATTGTGCCGTCACACTACTATTTATAGAACTAGACTTTTACTCTGAGAGGGAATATTAACAGGTTAATAGAACTCCTGGGTCTTTTAGTATATCTTGCTATATGTATATTTATATTCTTTATAATATCACATTATATATGTTTTATCTCATTCACTCGACTTAGAAATTGCCAATATAATTTCAACGCTATATATATATATATATATATATATATATATATATATATATATATATATATATATATATATATATATATATATATATTTATTTATTTATTTATTTATTTATTTATTTTATTTATATATATACAAGAAGGTACATTGGGATTGTGAGGATACATAATATAGTAATTACAATCTTGTAAAGCAACTAATACGCGCAGCGTTTCGGGTAGGAAAATATATATAGTTAGGTTAATATTGGGGTAACGCACCAATGTGCCGCTCACAATACAAGCGACGTATATCCCTGGTACAAAAACAGTTAGGCTATAACCTTCACTATATCCGTGTGAGGCGAGGACGGAGCCACTCTTCCTGCACCATACTGCACCATATAGACATATATACCAAGGGTGTACGTTTAATATCTATCACAAAAGATCTTTCAAAGTATATATCATCATGAAAAGTCAAGGTTGAAGCACTTGAGAGTTAGGGTGTTTGGGTGAGGGGGTTAGTGACACCCCCAAGGTCGCCCTCCGCAAGGTGCTTGACCTCTCCTGACCTTGTAGTTAGGCTGGGAGTGACGTCACACAACCACCGCCACGCTATGTAACCAGGACCATGCATATTTAATGCGTCACCACCGCTCCTGTGCCAGGTAAGTCCACTACGGGCTCACCGTAGCCCGTGCTACTTGGAACTTGTTCCGAGTAGCTGAATCTATAACAACAACATCATTTATCGCGGTACTGGAACAGTTCAGAGTGTTCTACGGCTGTGTACAGGGGTGGCTGTCTGTTCCTGACCAGGGCTGATTGTTGTCTGTGGCCGGCCGGATGGTTGCTGACTCTGGCCTGCTGGATGGTTGCTGACTCTGGCCTGCTGGATGGTTGCTGACTCTGGCCTGCTGGATGGTTGCTGACTCTGGCCTGCTGGATGGTTGCTGACTCTGGCCTGCTGGATGGTTGCTGACTCTGGCCGGCTGAATGGTTGCTGACTCTGACCGGCTGGATGGTTGCTGACTCTGGCCTGCTGGATGGTTGCTGACTCTGGCCTGCTGGATGGTTGCTGACTCTGGCCGGCTGGATGGTTGCTGACTGGCCGGCTGAATGGTTGCTGACTCTGGCCGGCTGGATGGTTGCTGACTCTGGCCGGCTGGATGGTTGCTGACTCTGACCAGGGCTGATTGTTGACTCTGGCCGGCTGGATGGTTGCTGACTCTGGCCGGCTGGATGGTTGCTGACTCTGGCGTGCTGGATGGTTGCTGACTCTGGCCGGTTGGATGGTTGCTGACTGGCCGGCTGAATGGTTGCTGACTCTGGCCGGCTGGATGGTTGCTGACTCTGGCCGGCTGGATGGTTGCTGACTGGCCGGCTGAATGGTTGCTGACTCTGGCCGGCTGGATGGTTGCTGACTCTGGCCGGCTGGATGGTTGCTGACTCTGGCCGGCTGAATGGTTGCTGACTCTGGCCGGCTGAATGGTTGCTGACTCTGGCCGGCTTGATGGTTGCTGACTCTGGCCGGCTGAATGGTTGCTGACTCTGGCCTGCTGGATGGTTGCTGACTCTGGCCTGCTGGATGGTTGCTGACTCTGGCCGGCTGAATGGTTGCTGACTCTGGCCTGCTGGATGGTTGCTGACTGGCCGGCTGAATGGTTGCTGACTCTGGCCTGCTGGATGGTTGCTGACTCTGGCCTGCTGGATGGTTGCTGACTCTGGCCTGCTGGATGGTTGCTGACTGGCCTGCTGACTATGGATAGTTGCTGACTATGGATGGTTGCTGACTCTGGCCGGCTGGATGGTTGCTGACTGGCCGGCTGGATGGTTGCTGACTATGGATGGTTGCTGACTCTGGCCGGCTGGATGGTTGCTGACTGGCCGGCTGGATGGTTGCTGACTATGGATGGTTACTGACTCTGGATGGTTGCTGACTCTGGCCGGCTGGATGGTTGCTGACTCTGGCCGGCTGCTGACTATGGATGGTTGCTGACTCTAGCCGGCTGGATGGTTGTTGACTCTGGCCGGCTGGATGGTTGCTGACTCGGGCCGGGTGGATGGTTGCTGACTGTGGCCGGCTGGATGTCTGGAACAATATCATCCAAATCGTCCAGAATGTTAAAAGTTTTGATGAAATCCGCCCTGTCACGCGTGCCTTGCAATGTTCGCCCTGTGGCCCTCAACTGTTCCTGGTATGGGGGGTGACTTAACTCCGGAATTATATTTGTCGCCCGGTGTTGCACCTTCTCCAGAGCTTCTCCATGTCTTTCTGAAGATGACCTCTCATTGCTTGGATACAATAAACTAAGTGATCAGCACCAGAGATTTATACAGTCGAATAACTACCTTCTTTTCCTTAAAGTCAAAGGTACGCTTGACTCCGAATCTGAATCAAAAATTCAAAATTCAAATTCAAATGTTTATTCAAGTAAAATTACATACATAGATGAGTTACAAACACAATGTTGGATTTAAAGATAGAGGTAGTACATACAATACTTAAAGCTACTAATACGCATAGCGTTTCGGGCAAGGTGTGGGGAAAAACCCCACTTAGACTATCTTGAGGTTAGTTTCGTGAGGTCGAGATCGTGAGGCCTATCGTGAGGCCGCACAATTAAAACTTAATAGTAATTGAGCTTAAAGTATAAATTGTGTTGAAAAAATGAATATACACAAGGCGGGGAACATGGCAGAAAATAGCAATTATTCAAGTTGGTCAACAAACAGCATTGTTTAAAACAGCAAGACATTGGTTGACAATTGAGGGTAAGGTAGGTTACAGGGAGTTAATTAGGTAGTACTTAGTTGTTCTCTTAAACTGGTTGGGAGAGGTACAGTCTTTAACATGGTTGGGAAGGTCATTCCACATTCTGGGTCCCTTGATTTGTAGAGCATTTCTAGTTTGACTAAGTCGTACTCTTGGAATATCAAATAGGTATTTGTTTCTGGTGTGGTGCTCATGGGTTCTGTTACAACCTTCTAGGAAGCTTTTAAGGTCAGGATTGACATTACAATTCAAAGTTTTAAATATATAGAGTACACAAGAGAGGATGTGCAGTGACTTAATATCTAACATACTCAAAGATTTGAGTAAGGGTACCGAGTACTGTCTGGGGTCAGAGTTAGATATTGTCCTAACAGCAGCTTTGTATTGGGTGATTAGAGGACATAAATGATTTTGGGTAGTAGAACCCCAAGCACAAATACCATAGTTGAGATAAGGATAGATGAGAGAGTAATAGAGAGTCACCAGGGCAGGGCAAGATACATAATATCTGATCTTAGAAAGAATGCCAACAGTTTTAGAAACTTTTTTTGCTATATTTAGAATGTGTCCCTGGAAATTCAGCTTGTTATCGATGAGGACACCAAGGAATTTACCATCAACTTTGTTAGTAATTTGGATATTGTTTATTTTTAGATTAATTTGATTTGAGGATTTATTACCAAACAAAACAGAAAGTTTTGTCAATGTTGAGGGTGAGTGTGTTAGCAGTTAGCCAAAGATGGACTTTATTTAGTTCAGTATTCACTGTAACATTCAGAGCAAGAGGGTCAGGACTGGAGTAAATGAAGGTTGTGTCGTCAGCAAATAAGATTGGGTTGAGGTGTTGGGAGGCATTTGGAAGATCATTAAAGTAGATGAGAACGAGGAGAGGGGCAAGTATGCTGCCCTGAGGAACACCAATGTTATTGGGTAGGGTGGGAGAAATGGAATTATTCACAGAAACATACTGGAGCCTGTCAGTAAGGTAGGACTGAATCAAATCAAATCAAATCAAATCAAATGTTTATTTAGGTAAGGTACATACATACAAGAGATTTTACAAAGAGTGATGGATTGATATTTTATTGATAGAAGATATTGCAGGGAGTGTCCTCTGACTCCATAATGTTGTAATTTAAGAAGAAGGTTTTGGTGGTTGACAGTGTCAAAAGCCTTACGCAGGTCCACAAATAACCCAACAGGGAACTCATTTTTATCAAGAGCTGTATGTATCAAGTTAATCATACTAATAAGTGCATCGTTAATGCTTTTTTTTTAGGTCTGAAGCCATATTGACAAGAGCTAAGTATATTGAGTTTGGCTAGATAAGAGTAAAGCTGCATGAGGTTTTTCAAATATTTTTGACAAGGTTGGCAGAATTGATATAGGTCTGTAGTTGTTGACATCAGTGAGATCACCACATTTGTGGACTGGGGCTACTCTCGCTTTTTTTTTTAAATACCCGGAAAGGTTTGGAGTTCCACTGATGTTAGTGGGATAAACCTTTTTCTTAAAACAATGACAAGTGCTCTTGTTAAGATACCAACTCTAATTTACAAAAAAGCCTCCAGATTTCTAGCTCCTGCCTTTGCATTGCTCTACACCAAAGTTTAGCTTATTTAATTTATTATGCACCCCATACCCATCCTGTGAGCGGTAGTGGAAAAGGTTACAGAGGCACATAATGGGCTCAGGGATTGAACCCCACAATTCATTTAACTTGCTTAGTTAAATGATTTTAGAAAGATCATAGAGGCTCAGAGTTTGTTATCATGTTATAGAGGCTCAGAGTTTTCTGAAGAAATGTTTGCACTGCTAGGTTGATGTCCCTTATGTTACCTAATTCATTCTCCCAGTTGATATTAGCAGCAGCAGCAATAAAATTGCTTATAGAAGTTTCATTGTGCAGCCTAAAGCTTATCTTCATTGTATCTAAAAGTGGTTTATTAATGTTAGGAGAAATGTGGGGTAATGGTCTGTGGTCCTATCAGTGATTATCCTTGAAGTAAGTGGAGAGGTTATGTTAGTCCAGATGTGGTCAAGAGCTGTGGCAGTACTATCAGGGATTCTAGTAGGTCTAGTGATTAAGGGTATGAGGAAGCAGGAATTCATACAGCATGAGGCTTATCAGGCTCGCAGAGGTCAAATCCCCCGAAATTATTAGTTGGTTTTTGTTAAGTCTGTTAGCTAGTATTAGATTTCTAAGGTTAGAGTTGAATTCAGACACATAAGTGTTAGGAATTCTGTAGACTGCTCCACTACTTCACTGCTAAAGACCATAGGGCTGTTAAGAGGGGGGGGAGAAAGGATTGGATGAAGATGAAGGAAAACTTGAAAGAGGTTTGTGTTAGGAGATGGAGAGTTGAAGAACAGGTAAGTGGCCCAACCACTCTGGGTATTTTGGTGAGAGGTGATACTGTGGTGTGGTTTTGGGGTGATGTACTCACCTAGTTGTACTCACCTAGTTGTGCTTGCGGGGGTTGAGCTCTGGCTCTTTGGTCCCGCCTCTCAACCGTCAATCAACAGGTGTACAGGTTCCTGAGCCTGTGTGATATGAGATGTGATGATTTGTGTGGTGCTCGCTTTTTTGTATAATGATGGGGTGCAGCCGGCTCGCCGCATTGATTCCCGGAGAGCTGTGCATTTGCAGTTTGAGCTCAGTAGTTTGTCTATAGACTAGCTGGGGTTTATGTTTTAGGCTTCACTCTTCTGGTAGTGCGACTTAGGGTGAGAAATGGGGCTGGTGGTTCCCACTCGTCCTAGGTTGGCAGGCTGCTCAAAACTCTGGGTCTTGGGAAGCCCTGTCATGTATATATCTTCGTACTTTTTGCTGTAGGGACATTATCCTTGTCCTGTGGGACTTGTGGTCGATCTTGAACCCATTGTTGATGTGACGACTTATACTGACTTTTATAACTAGCTCATCAAGATTGTAACTTGCTTAGCTTAATGAATTGTGGAGTTCAGTCCCTGAGCCCATTATGTGCCTCTGTAACCCTTTCCACTACCGCCCACAAGATGGGTATGGGGTGCATAATAAATGAACTAAACTAACTAACTGTGGGGCTGGACGGGTAGTTCATAGTTGTATTGTGTATCACAAAAGGATCGTCACGGTTGGGTAGATGCATGCTTTTCATTTTGTGTAGCTGCTTGAACGAGAGGTTGTGCAAGCGAATGTTCAGCGGGTCAATTTTCAATCTGGTATGTAGGTTGTCGGCGCTCACCCTGTCCGTAAGCAACACGTTAGTCACACATCGCAACGCTCTGTTGTGAACACGCTTGTGTGAGCGGCGTGTGCGGATACTACAGGATGGGTCTGATCAGCATCCTGTAGAGGTGTAGCTTCACGTGTTGTGGGGCCTGGTGGAAGCGGTACAGCTTGGCGAGCTGCTTCTTGGTCATCGACGACTTTTTGTTGATGTGTTCATTGGAGTTTAGTAACAGAGATATGTCATATCCTAGCATCGTAGTAGAGTTCTGGACTCGTGTCAGAGTGCCTCCAATATTAATGGCTCCCAGTGTGCTGACCTGGCAGCCTATCGAGCAGAACATCATTTGACTTGGGTTAGTCACTATCTTCCACGCCTGTTCCCAACCCCTCGTGTTGGCCGGTTCTTTTCTTACCTTCCGGATCACGTCATCGTGCTTCGTACCCTTCTGGCCAGCATAAGAAGAAGAACATAAGAACAAAGGTAACTGCAGAAGGCCTATTGGCCCATACGAGGCAGCTCCTATTCTATAACCACCCAATCCCACTCATATACTTGTCCAACCCGTGCTTGAAACAATCGAGGGACCCCACCTCCACAATGTTACGCGGCAATTGGTTCCACAAATCAACAACCCTGTTACTGAACCAGTATTTACCCAAGTCTTTCCTAAATCTAAACTTATCCAATTTATATCCATTGTTTCGTGTTCTGTCCTGTGTTGATACTTTTAATACCCTATTAATATCCCCCCGGTTATGTCCATTCATCCACTTGTAAACCTCTATCATGTCACCCCTAACTCTTCGCCTTTCCAGTGAATGCAACTTAAGCTTTGTTAATCTTTCTTCATATGAAAGATTTCTAATTTGGGGAATTAACTTAGTCATCCTACGCTGGACACGTTCAAGTGAATTTATATCCATTCTATAATATGGCGACCAAAACTGAACTGCATAATCTAAATGGGGCCTAACTAGAGCAAGATATAGCTTGAGAACCACACCAGGTGTCTTGTTACTAACGCTGCGATTAATAAATCCAAGTGTCCGATTTGCCTTATTACGAACATTTATGCATTGATCCTTTTGTTTTAAATTCTTACTAATCATAACTCCCAGATCCCTTTCGCAATCCGACTTCGCAATCACAACACCATCTAGCTCGTATCTTGTAACTCTATCATCATTACCTAACCTCAGAACTTTACATTTATCAGCATTAAACTGCATCTGCCAATCCTTTGACCATTTCAAAACCCTAGCAGATTTAGGTGTGATAATGTGTATGATGTTGTCTAACCCAATTCGACGGCAAATTGGGTTATGATAGTGTTGTCATATATGGAGTGGTAGGTCGTTGACAAAGAGGTTGAAGAGTATCGGGCTGGTGCAGCAACCCATTCTCGCACTTTCTTACAGTCAATATTGACTTATTTAATACGTGCATATGTGACATACTAAACATACTAGTTTACCTTTAAAAGCTTCATAGAAAACACCGACCTTACCTAACCTTCTTAGTATGTTACACTTTAGTGCGCGCTGCCCTCGTGAAAAAAAGGGCCTTGTGCGCGCGGCGTTCTGGGCACTCAAGCGTAAACACAAAAAAGTGTATAATCTTTTCACGCTCCTAACATCAATTCTCGAGCTACGTTTTTCATTTTGGTATCAATGCGTTGGCAATAAAATTCTCTACAAGATCATATGCATAAAATGTCACCAAAGCATTTACTATCCCACCACGAAGTAAATAAACACGAAGATGACTCGCCATGACACCCAAACAGGAAGTAAATGTTCATACTCTTTCGTTTGTTGCCAGCCTCACAGTCATCCTACAGCGCTTATTTTGATATCACTGAACTCGCAATAAAATTCCCCACCCAGACATATGCCTATCAATGTCTAATTATGTTCCGCACGAGTGTGGGAACTGGGCGAAGCGTTAGCAGTGATTTCAGCAGCGACGTCACTGTTGTGATGCAGCGCTTTGAAAGTTTATACTTATTTCACTGTCCTGACATTATTTCTCGAGCTACGTATTTTATTTTTATAGCAATGTGTTCGCAATAGAAAGTTCTATAAGAACATGGGTAGAATTGGCCAACAGAGCGTCAAATAAATTTGCGGCGAATAAAATCTTACGCGTGTTTGTACCCGTGAGAGCGTAAAAAGTTTTTACTTTGCTCATGTTTTTTCAAGTTTATACTTGTTTCACACCGTTTTTTTTTTTTGTATAGTGTTCGGAATAAAATTCTCTACACAGACATATGCATATAAATGTAGAATCATGATCGCGGCCAACACAAGAGTGTGTGGAGTGGGCGATTACCCTCGTTGTGTCACCAACTCAATAGTCTCTCCTCTAAGTTACAATACATTGCCGTTTTCTCAAATAGGCCATGTGCCTATTAGAGAAAACGAAAATTTAATGGCAAACATATTCATACAAACCCAAGTCGATCGAGTAGTAAATACCCACTATAACACGGTCCAAAAATTTACGTCGTGATCCGACAAGCGCTTATCTAAACCGCCCGTAATTCCAAGTGGAAATGGCAGAAAAGTGTTAAATTAAGATAAGCATCTTATTGCTTCGTAATTACAATTATTACTTAACCTATACCTATAATAGGTTAAGTAATAATTGTAATTATGAAGCAATAAGATGGCTATCTTAACATACTAAGAAGGTTAGGTAAGGTCAGTGTTTTCTATGAAGCTTTTCAAGGTAAACTAGTATGTCGCATATAAACGTATTTAATAAGTCAATATTGACTATACGAAAGTGCGAGAACGGGTTGCAACGGTGCATGACCCTCAGCCCCCCCCCCGCAGACGGGGTAAACGTCGGGGGCTACCTTTGGAGTTGAATTACAAGAAGTACCTGCTCCGCGACAAGGGGTGAAGTTGGTATTGGTGTTTAGCTCAGTCTACACACAGGAGACTGACTAGCATTAATCGCCTTCTACACATCTCTCCCCCATGCTGGGTACTGAGATGGAGACTCAGTCACCAGAAGAACTGGATACTTCCCACGGCAATATCCACATGGACTCAGAAAGCCGCCAGTCAGTCGAGGAGGGTGAGTTTCAAGAAGCTCTAACAAGGCAACAGAAGAAACGGAGAAGACAGGATGCAAGGCGTAGTGTTGACAGTGATACGCATAGTGGAAACGACAAGAGAATGAGGAACGACGCCGAGACTGATCAAATCAGTGTCGACGAACGGACGGAACGATGTTAGGAAGGTGAGGGTCAGCGGAGATGGAGGCTTCTCTTCCCTGCCTCATGCACACTGGCCTATCATCAGAAGCTGCTGTGGACAGTCAGACTTGGAAGAGAACACCGCAAGTTCGAGCCCCTGCTGAAGGAAGGTGTAAACAGACCTTACTTAACGGTAGGTTCTATGGAGGCAGTGGAGTATCTTACCCAGCAAGGATATGATGGAATTGTTGACCAGACCACACACTAGAAATTGAAGGGACGACAATGTCCCTTCAATTTCTAGTGTGTGGTCTGGTCAACATACTTCAGCCACGTTATTGTGACTCATCGCCTGCATGATGGAATTGTTATGGAAATACCGGAGGGGAACGAGAAACTGACGAAGGTAATTATCTACAAAAACCCTCAGATTCTAGACCCCGAATTCATCCTCGACGACCAACGATTTGTGTGGGCCAAGCGTCACCTTATTAAAGGTGAAGCTAGGAGTCAGGTGGTGGCTCTAGTGAGAGGTGAAGTTCCCGAGAAAGTGTTCATCACCGGGGCTGGCTACAGGCATGTAGCAAAGTATGTGGAAGAGCCCATAATATGCCTGAAATGCTGCAGATGGGGGCATAAATCCTGGAGCTGTCAACATGATCCACGATGTCGTTTCTGCGGAAAGTCTCACCTCTCTAATGTGTGTAGAAACAGACTGAATCTGGGTGAGAAAATAGTTCCCAGATGCTGCAACTGTGGAGGTGTTCACAATGCGAGCTCGGCTGTGTGTAGCAAGAGGCCGAGTATGGATGTTCCCCGGCCGGTGAATGTTACAGAGCAAGCAAGAGCTCTTACCCAGACACCGGGAGCACAGCAAAACAGTCTGCCCCAAACAGTGCCAGTGAACCGGACGAATGCGTGGGTAAAGGAGTCACCTTTACTTAGGCAGGCTCAAGCAACAAGCAGCCACGCCACCACTCAGGACTCCGGCAGTGACAGTGTAACGGTGAGTGAAGTGGCTACTGTGGCTCAGAAAGAGGGCCATAATGATATGGTCAAGGAGGTGTGGGCTGAACTTAGAAAAGTTGGTGAGTTCCTCCGAAATCTTGGGCAGAGAATCGAGTCCATCGAGGCGAAATTAAACGTTCAGGAGGTCAAGGAAAATCACAAAACGGTGAAGGATAATCAGGATATAGTGGTTGAGGGCAATAATGAAATATTGAGTGATGAAATGAAGGAAAGTGAAGTGTGTGTGAATGATGATAGTCGTAGTGAAAGGAAGAACCCTATAATTACACATAAAATAAAGGAATCATTTGGGCCAATAATGGACGTCACAGGGCTGAAAAAATCTCTTGAGAATCGCAATGTCGCTTTTACTGGTGAACTTGGGAGGAGGTGGGAGATGTTATACAAGGTATGGCTATCATTTAGTGAACTTATTGGGGATGACTTAGGCAGTGAACTGATTAATAATGGATCACCCTAGACTGAAAGTGTTGTCATGGAATGTTAATGGTTTAAGAAACAGGGTTACAGATGTTCATTGTTATGTGATGGGAAATGATATTGATGTTGTAGCTCTCCAGGAGACAGGGGATAGGAATGAAGGATTATTGAAATTAAATGGCTATAAAGGGTTTCACCTCTTCGCTGCAAATAACATCAGAGGCACGTCGATTTATGTTAAGAACTCCATACCAGCAGAGTTAGTTGAACCGCCATAAAAAACGCAAGGTATAGAGAGTGTCTGTGTTAAATTATCATTAAGGGAAGGGGAATTTATTGTAGTTAATTTGTATGTATCCAGGAACTGCTTCGACGCTAACTATTTACCTGACTGCATTTATACTAATCCTTCACTGGTCATTGGGGACCTTAATGCTCGGCACACAAGCCTTGGGACAGTGGGTAGTATTAATGCTAATGGGGTCAAGTGGTTACAGTTTCTACAAGATCATCCAGATACCTGTCTATTGGGAAACAATGAACCAACTCACATCAGGGGAGGACGGCTTGACTATGCCTGCATGTTAAACTCTCAGGGGATTATGGGGAAGGCTCGGGTTGTTCGGGAACTACTTAGTGACCACTTTGCCTTGAACGTGGAATTACCACTGGGGAAAAAACAAGTCCACTTTCAAAGGAAAAAGCTAAATATTAATAAAGATATGAAAAATTATTTTATTCAAAATATGGGAGATTGGTATCAACAATACACGCCGCTCTGCGTTGATAGTTTTTACGAGGACATGGTCGAGAACATAGAGAAATTAATACAGAGGGAAAATAACGGGGGCAGGGGAAGCAAGACGCATGGACCTAAGAAATTTAAATATTCCAATGATCAGCAAGTCAAGGGGTGGGAGAGAATGCTACGGAGTGCACATAAAGAATGGTTAAAAAATGGAATGAGGGATGCAGAGAAAGATACAATGTTGGAAGTGGCTAGGGAATGCAGTCAGGTGAGGAAGGAGGCGCGGGACAGATACTGGCAAGACTTTGCTCAGTCCATTGGTAATACTAAGAACCTTAAAGACATATGGAGAGCAGTAAACAAAATCAGGGGTTGTAAGACCAAATTCATTGCTCACTCAGATCCAGGGAAAGTTGCTAATGAGTTAGTAGATAAATGGGCAAGTGCTGCTGGTATGGAGTCCTTACCTGCAGACACGAGAGTCACCATTGAGTCATGGGAAAATATTAGAAATGGAGTAACTTTATGTGCCTTAAATACAAGATCTATAACATGCACTGAGATAACTCACGATGAGCTACTGGATGCTATAAAAAGTGGCAGCTCCACTGCTCCGGGAAAAGATGGAGTAACGTATGACATACTTAATTATTTAGCCGATATGAAACCTAGTCCCTTACTTGATTTGTTTAATATGAGTTATAGAGAGGGAAAGTTACCAAGAAAATGGAAAGAGGCTGTCATCATTCCTATCCCTAAGTCAAACGGTGGCTACAGACCTGTCTCCTTAATATCCTGCTTTTGTAAAATGATGGAAAGGATTTTGTTAAATAGGCTACTCTACCTTGTAGGTGATAACATGTCCAGTAATCTCTTTGGTTTTATCAAAGGCAAAAGTACTGCGGATTGTCTCTTAAAGTGTTTGTCTAATGTGGATGACAATTGTAGAGTTTTTGTTGATCTACAAGGAGCATTTGATAAAGCCAATGGGGAAGTAATCTTATACGAATTAGCCAATCTGGGAATAACAGGGAGATTGCTACACTGGATGAGGGATTATCTACAAGGCAGAAAAGGTCAGGTGTATTACCAGGGATACATGTCTGAGGAACGGAGGTTTCAGTTACGTACCCCACAAGGGGGAGTATTAAGTCCCACCTTATTCAATGTATTAATGAACAGATTAGCATCAGAGATGTATCCTCCAGGGGTCACGACGATCATATATGCTGATGACATTCTTATACAAGGCACTTCTGGGAACAAAATTCAAACTGCTCTTAACATACTTGGTACAACCTGTCACAAGTTAGGCTTAGTTATAAATGCAGATAAAACCAAATATGAGTATAGGAAACGAAGAAATATAACACTTACTCTAAATGGTGTGGAACTGAGCCGTGTTCAGAAGTACAAGTATCTGGGCATGTATGTTGGATACACATGTGAGAGTAAAAATGCTGAAATAAATCATATCAGCACCTTATGTAAAGCCCGTCTGCATCCTCTAAAAGCACTGGCTTTTTCTGGTAAAGGTGTTGGGGTACCTATCTTACGGATGTTATACATAAGCACTGTTCGGTCCCTGATAGACTACGCAGCACCCGTTTTGTCTTACACAGGCCAAGGCAGAATTAAAAAAATAGAGCTGATACAGAACGAGGCTATGAGGATTATTCTTGGATGTCAAAGAAATGCAATGATTGAAATAATGAGAATGGAATTAAATTTACAGAGTGTGTGTGATAGAGTCCGTGACATTAACACTAGAGTATCTATTCGTTTCATGCGGAGAAAGGAGGGGATAAGCTGTTTGAGAGCGTTCAGACCTGCTTGAGTGACGTACACACTTCCAGGAAACTGAGGGAGACACGCTACACGAGAGGATTAGCTCATGACCTCAGGGAATACGACGTACTTGACTGCTGTAAACCCTCTCGACAGTGTAATATGTCTGCTCCCTGGAAAGTACAGAAAATAGACGTCGAAATTGTACCCCTCAAGGTGAAAAAGATTCATCATGAACCGGGACAATTACGGTGTTTGTATGGAAGCATGATATCTCGGTTACCAAGAGGCAACAGTTTACATGTATATTGCGACGGGTCGGTGGCGGAGGATGGCAGGGCCGGGTGTGGTGTCCTAATAAGGGAATATACGGAGTTTGGGACTGTGGACAGGATAATTGAACTCCGGCTTAGTAATTATATATCATTCACACAAGCTGAACTGCAGGCCATTCTGGCGTGTTTGGAGGAAGTACGTCATATCAATCAATCTGTAATCAATTTGAACGTTAGATCCCTAGGTAAACACTTCGATGATGTTAGTGCCTTGATTGAAGCTATTGACAACAAATTCTCTTTTATTATACTTACTGAAACATGGTTGAAAGAGGATACTACTCAGCTCTTTAACATGCCTAACTACTCAGCAATTCACAACTGTCGTCAACTTCAGAGAGGTGGTGGTACTGCTCTTTACTACCACCAAGAACTAACATGCTTAAAAGAAATTAGAACCAGAGACTGCTATGGGGAGTATATCTTCGCCAGCTTCAGAGTCAAGGGTGCCGAGTCTGTCCTGACTGTGGGTGCAGTTTATAGAATTCCTAACACTGATGTGTCCGAATTCAACTCAAACCTTAGAAATCTAATACTTGATAACAGACTGAACAAAAACCACCTAATTATCGCAGGGGACTTTAATATTGACCTCTGCGAGCCTGAACACCTCACTGCTGTTAGCTTCCTCAACTGTATGAATTCCTGCTTCCTCATACCCTTAATCACTAGACCACTAGAATCACTGATAGCACTGCCACGACGCTCGATCACATCTGGACAAACATAACCTCTCCGATTACTTCAGGTATAATCACCGATAGCACTACAGATCATTACCCCACATTTCTCTTAACTAACATTAGCAAACCACCTCTTGAGTCAAGAGTGATACGTTTTAGACTACACAATGAAACTGCTATAGACAATTTTATAACTGCTGCTGATAATGTCAACTGGGAGTCCGAGTTAGGTAACATAGTGGACATCAACCTAGCAGTGCAATCTTTTCTTCAAAAAACTCTCAGCCTTTATAATACCCACTGTCCTATGCTTACAAAACAAGTCACAACCAAAAGGCTTAACAATCCCTGGCTTACAAAGGGAATACTTAAATCTATTAATAAAAAACATGACCTTGAGAAGAAGTATAGGTTAGGAATTGTCTCCAAAGAATTCTCAAAGAATTACTCATTATTGCTGTCTAAGATAATTAGACGAGCCAAAACTAAATACTACGAAGATAAATTTACCCAAATAAAGAGCAACATTAAACAAACTTGGAGAACAATTTCTCAAATATTGGGATCAAAGAAGTCTTTAAATAACAAACCGACTCTCCTGTCTAATAACGATGGTCAGCTTTCAGCCTCTGATTCTGCTATTGAGTTCATAGGTTCTTCTCTTCCATTGGTTCATCCCTTGCAAATGATATTCCATCTTCCAGTACTGACATTAAGGACTATCTTTCAGGTAACTATCCACAGTCTCTGTACCTAAAGCCTATTAATTCCACTGACGTCAATGAGATAATCCTTTCCCTTAAAACCAAGTCTGGTGCCCTTGAGGAGATACCAACTTTAATTTACAAAAAAGCCTCCAGATCTTTAGCCCCTGCTATTGCTTTGCTCTTCAACAAGTCACTTGAACTCCAAACCTTCCCAGATATTCTAAAAAAGCGAGGGTAACGCCTGTCCACAAATGTGGTAATCTCACAGATGTTAACAACTACAGACCTATATCTATCCTGCCAAACTTGTCAAAATTTTTGAAAAACTAATCTATAAGCAGCTTTACTCATATCTAGCCAAACTCAATATACTTAGCCCTTGCCAATATGGCTTCAGACCCAAAAAAAGCACTAACGATGCACTTATTAGTATGCTTAACTCGATTCATACAGCTCTTGATAAAAATGAGTTCCCTGTTGGGTTGTTTGTGGACCTGCGTAAAGCTTTTGACACTGTCAACCACCAAAACCTTCTTCTTAAATTACATCATTATGGAGTCAGAGGACACTCCCTACAATACCTCAAATCCTACTTACTGACAGGCTCCAATATGTTTCTGTGAATAATACAATTTCTCCCACCCTACCCATCAACATTGGTGTTCCCCAGGGCAGCATACTTGGCCCTCTCCTCTTTCTCATCTACATTAATGACCTTCCAAATGCCTCCCAACACCTCAAACCAATTCTATTTGCTGACGACACAACCTTCATTTACTCCAGTCCTGATCCCCTTGCTCTAAATGCCACAGTAAATACTGAGCTAAATAAAGTCCATCTGTGGCTAACTGCCAACAAACTCACCCTTAACATTGACAAAACCTTTTATATTCTGTTTGGCAATAAATCCTCTAATCAAATAAATCTCAAAATAAACAATACCCAAATTTGTAACAAATTAGATGGCAAATTCCTTGGCATTCTCATTGACCACAAACTGAATTTCCAGGGACACATTCTAAACATATCAAAAAAGTTTCAAAAACTGTGGGCATTCTTTCTAAGATCAGATATTATGTACCACGCCCTGCCCTGGTGACTCTCTATTACTCCCTTATCTATCCATATCTCAACTATGGTATTTGTGCTTGGGGCTCTACTACCCAAAATCACTTACGTCCTCTAATTACTCAACACAAAGCTGCTATTAGGACAATATCCAATTCTGGCCCCAGACATCACTCGGTACCCCTACTTCAATCTCTGAATATGTTAGACATTAAGTCACTGCACATTCTCTCATGTGTATTATACATATATAAAACGCTAAACTATAATGCCAATCCTGACCTCAAAAGCTTCATAGAAGGTTGTATCAGAACCATGAGCATCACACCAGAAATAAATACAGTTTTGATATTCCTAGAGTACGACTTAATCAAACTAGAAATGCTCTACAAATCAAGGGGCCCAGAATGTGGAATGACCTTCCCAACCATGTTAAAGACTGTACTCTCTCAACCAGTTTAAGTTAAAAGCGAAGCTATACCTAATAAATTCCCTGTAACCTACCTTACCCTTCTATTGTCAACCAATGTCTGTTTTTTTCTTTAAAGAGCGCTGTTTGTCGACATAATTGTATTGTGCTGCTTTTTCATCTATGTTTTCATTTCTTGTTTTCATTCTACTCATTATGCTCAATTAGTATTAAGCTTGTCATTTAAGTTTATCATACCCGAAACGCTTTGCGTAATAGTGGCTTTAGGCATTGTATGTACTAGCTCTACCTATAAGTCAAACAATCCTTGTAAATATTTATTGTATGTATGTACCTTACCTAAATAAAATTGTATTGTATGTGTTGTATATTGTATTGTATAACGACAAAAATGTTTTTGTATTTGTCGATAGCCGAGGAGCACTGGAGTCCTTAAACAGTCGAAACCCAGTCTTCATGTCTATAGTTGAGGACTGTAAGAGAAGAATAACTGAGATACAGCTGAAAGGTTATAGTGTGAAATTCATGTGGATTCCATCTCATGTTGGAATAGTGCTCAACGAGGTGGCGGATGACTTGGCCAAACGTGCCACATCAAAACCACAAGTTGACATTGAATGTGAATTCACAATGAGACAAATAAGAAGCAAAATCAGAAATATTCAGGGACAGGCGGGAGTGGAGAGGAGAGAGATAATGTATGAGAGAAGTCAAACCATGCAACACTACATGTATGTGAGTCAAAACACCCATTTCACTTATGGTAAAAGGAGAAATGCTTGGAGTGACTCTGTGTACATGCGGCTCAGGCTTGGGTACAAATATTACTGGGAATATGGGATAGGTGTTCATGATAATGACACGAGGTGTAAACTATGTGGTATGTTAAGGTCTCACACCCTGGCCCATTATGTTCTTGATTGTCCGTTGATTAATGTATATAGAAACACTGAGATAAGGACTGTTCCTGAACAAATAGCCTGGATGTGTCACAACGGAAAGGTTGATGATATTCTTGAGATATAAGAATTTTGCACCAAGATTGTAATATTTTGTTGAATTATCTGCATGTCTCTTGCAAATTGTCTATACAGTATACCTAGGTCATAAAAGTATTTGTGTGTACGTCTGATACCATACTCCTTGTGAAGGAGGAAATGTATGTTTATCTCTCAGAATGTTTGGTAATATGTTTATTGTTTGTGATGTATGTCTATGTATATATTAACACGTTGTACTGAACGGGGTGAGAATAGCTTGAGCTACCTCATCCCTTTGTGTGTATTTTACCTCAATAAACTTATTTCAATTTCAATTTCAATACTTGCTTGGTTATGCTCCCTAAACGTTAGGTCGTCGGACATTATTATTCCCAAATCCTTGACATGCTGTTTTCCTACTATGAGCAGATTCGATTGTGTTTTGTACCCTGTATTATGTTTAAGATCCTCATTTTTGCCGTATCTGCGTACCTGGAATTTATCACCGTTAAACATCATATTATTTTCTGCTGCCCAATCGAAAACTTTGTTAATATCTGTTTGTAGTTTATCAGTCTTCAGCAGAGGTAATTTTCATGCTGATTTTTGTATCATCTGCAAAGGATGACACGAAGCAGTGACTTGTGTTTTTGTCTATATCTGATAGGAGAATAAGGAACAGCAGTGGTGCAAGGACTGTACCTTGAGGTACAGAGCTTTTAACTGCGCTCATACTCGATTTTACTTGATTGACTGTTACTCTTTGTGTTCTGTTCGACAGGAAATTGAGTATCCAGCGTCCTACTTTACCAGTTATACCCATTGACCTCATTTTGTGTGCAATCACTCCTTGGTCACATTTGTCGAATGCCTTTGCAAAATCTGTGTATACGACATCTGCATTATGTTTTTCCTCTAATGCCTCAGTGATTTTGTCATAATGGTCAAGTAGCTGTGAGAGGCATGATCTTCCTGCTCTAAATCCATGTTGGCCTGGATTGTGGAGGTCATTGGTTCCATGAATCTAGTGACCTGACTCCTGATCATTCTTTCAAATACTTTTATTATGTGGGACGTTAGTGCAACTGGTCTATAATTCTTTGCCAATGCTTTGCTACCACCCTTGTGTAGAGAGGCAATGTCTGCTGCTTTAAGCGCATCTGGTATCTCCCCCGTGTCCAAGCTCTTCCTCCACACTGTACTGAGTGCCTGTGTTTACTAGTTGTGTTTTTGCGGGGGTTGAGCTTTGCTCTTTCGGCCCGCCTCTCAACTGTCAATCAACTGTTTACTAACTACTTTTTTTTTTTTTTTCCCACACCACACACACACACACCCCAGGAAGCAGCCCGTGACAGCTGACTAGCTCCCAGGTACCTATTTACTGCTAGGTAACAGGGGCACTTAGGGTGAAAGAAACTTTGCCCATTTGTTTCTGCCTCGTGCGGGAATCGAACCCGCGCCACAGAATTACGAGTCCTGCGCGCTATCCACCAGGCTACGAGGGCCCCTTACTACGAGGCCCTGTGCTACTGGCACTTTGCATTTCTTTATAAATATTGAATTTCATGAGTCTGGACCCGGGGCTGAGTGCATGGGCATATTGTCAATTTCTCTTTCAAAATCTGCCACGCTCGTGGTGATATCAGTTATATTTACAGGTGTTTGAGTATCATTCATAAAGAAATTGTCCGAATCTTCCACTTTCATGCTGAGTATCGGAGTGCTAAACATGTCCTCATACTGCTTTTTTTTAGGATTTCACTAATTTCTTTGTCATCCTCAGTGTATGAACCTTCACTAATACGAATAGGTCCAATACTGGCAGTGGTTTTCGCTTTTGATTTAGCATATGTGAAGAAATATTTTGGGTTTTTCTTATTTCTTGAATTGCATTCTGTTCTAGTTGCCTTTCTTCAGTCTGATAGGAATGCTTCAGTCTCTGTTCGATTTCTTCAATCTCCCTGTTTAAATTATTTCTTCTCTGTATGGAGAGTCGTGTCTGCTTAAGCACTTCCGTTAATTTTTCCTCCTTTTGTAATGTCGTCTGCGTTCTCTTTCTACATTGGACCTCTTTCTGGCTTTCCTCAAAGGAACATGTTTCAGACAGACTTCATATGCTTCAGAAGTCAGTTTTTCTATTCCTTGTGTAGGATTATTATTACTTAGAACATTTTCCCATTGAATGTTTGTAAGTTCCCTGTTTATTTTCTCCCAGTCTATCCTCTTATTATTAAAATTGAATTTATTAAATAGCCCTTCTCGCTTGTTGTTTCTCTTGGGCCTACTACCGTTATTAATGTTAGTTTGCACTTCAATGAGCTTGTGGTCCGAGTACGTAGTGTCTGAGACAGTAATGTCTCAGATTAGCTCCTCATTGTTCGTGAATATCAGGTCCAGCGTGTTCTCGTTCCTAGTTGGTTCTGTAATCTGCTGACTGAGCGAGAATTTGTCACAGAATCTCAGTAGTTCTCTGACCTGTGATTGGTTATTTCCAGGTTGACTTCCTGCTATGATGTTATTGTTTACTATTCTCCATTGTAAACTGGGTAGATTGAAGTCTCCAAGGAAGATGATGTCTGGTACTGGGTTTGCTAGGTTATCAAGGATATTCTCTATTTTGTGGATCTGTTCAGTGAATTCCTCAACTGTTGCATCTGGCGGTTTGTATATTAAAATAATAAGTAGATTCATATTTTCTACATAGATTCCAAGTACCTCTACCACCTCATTGGACGAGTTCAGGAGCTCTGTGCATGCCAGCTCTCTTTAATATACAGACCTACTCCTTCACTTGACCTAATTACTCTGTCACATCTATATAGATTATAATTCGGAATCCAGATTTCACTATCCATGTGGTCTTTTGTGTGGGTTTCTGTAAATGCAACAAATATTGAGTTCGATTCTATTAGGAGGCCATTTATGAACTTAACTTTATTTCTTGATTTTGGTTTCAAGCCTTGTATGTTTGGTAATATGAATGATTTCCCACATTGTGTGTCACTTCTGGTGGGCTTTGGTAGTTCTCCCCCCCCCCCCTCCTCTACCCCAGGTCTGTAATCGTAGTAGATATCAGTGAGATCACCACATTTGTGGACTGGGGTTACTCTCGCTTTTTTTAGAATATCCGGAAAGGGTTGGGGTTCAAGTGATTTGGTGTAGAGCAATGCAATGGCAGGAGCTAGAAATCTGGAGGCTTTTTTGTAAATTAGAGATGGTATCTCAGCAAGGGCGCTTGACTTAGTTTTAAGGGAAAGGATTATCTCATTAACATCAGAGGAATTAGCGGGAGCTAGGTACAGAGACTGTGGATAGTTACCTGTAAGGTAATCTTTAATATTAGTGAGTGAGGATGGAATATCATGAGCAATTAAGGGATGTCCCAATGGATGAAAAGAACCTATTGAATTCAATAGCAGTGTCTGAGGCCGAAAGCACACCATCGTCATTGGATAGAATTGTTTTTTTATTAAAAATATTTTTTGATCCTAATATCTGGGAGACAGTGCTCCATGTTTTCTTAATGTTGCCCTTAATTTGGGTAAATTTATTTTCGTAGTATTTTATTTTGGCTCTTCTGATTCTTTCAGACAGCATTAATGAGTAAATCTTTTATAAATTCTTTGGAGACGACTCCTAACCTATACTTCTTCTCAAGGTCAATTTTTTATTAATAGATTTAAGTATACCCTTTGTAAGCCATGGAGTGTTTAACCTTTTATTTGTAACTTGTTTCGTTAGCATTGGACAGTGGGAGTTGTAAAGGTTCAGAGTTTTCTGAAGAAATGTTAGCACTGCTAGGTTGATGCTCACTATCTCACTTAATTCAGCCTCCCAGTTTATATTAGCAGCAGCAGCAATAAAGTTGCTTATAGAAGTTTCATTGTACAGCCTAAAGCTTATCTTCCTTGTATCTAGAGGTGGTTTATTAATGTTGGTTAGGAGAAATGAGGGGTAATGGTATGTGGTATCTATATTATTAGTCCTAGATTAGATATCTATTATTAGTCCCCAAAAGCTAACTATACTTGTATACCTATTTTATCTAAGTAGGGGCACATGCACCCGAACATACTAATACGTAACTAAAGAATACAATACACACACAAATCACAATAACGTGATATATCAAATGAACACGGCCTTGTGGATTTGTTCATTAAAGTATACAAGGTTAGAGAATTCATCAGAGAATTATAAATGGTTCACTTAACAATAATGACGAAGGATGCCTATCCTATGCACAAGTAATCCTAAATAATTAACAGCTAATTACTTTATAATTACCCGGTTACATATTTGTCTGGAAATCATGAGTTGAAACAGTTGTGCCGGATGAGTAAGGGGTAGGGGGGGTCAGTCCTGGGACCCCCCCCCTACCCCGCAGGCGCCGGGGCCTGGTAAGACTTGCCAATGACTTCCAGTGACTTGAGGTTTAATTTCAATAGCCTTTCCTCGTAATACTGTATACCGTCACAACTTAATGCAATGGAAATTATAATAAGTGTATTATGCCCCTTGTAAATATAATGTGCAGAAGACCACAATGCACATTTAGTAGGTAAACCAAATAAAAAACAAAACAATAAATACATACCAGAAACCAAATAAATACATACCAAATACCAAACAAAAATAAAAATAAACCAAATAAACCCCCCAAAAATAAAACTCCACATGGGTTCATCACCCCCCGATGGGAGGGGGAGTGGGGTAGTCCCACATGGCGCGGGTCCCGGTACTGGACGTGTTCCCGTCTGTGCGCGCCTCCAACTGTTCCTTTGTCTCTACTCTGCTACTGGGACCGTAAGGGTCCCGGTAGTATAGTCGGGTTTCTTCTCGACGCACAATCAAGAATTCCGGGTTCGAATCCCGGACGGGACAGAAATGGTTGGATTGGACATTTCCTTTCACCGAATGCATGTGTTCACCTAGCAGTAAATACGTACTCAGAAATTAGCTTGTGGGGTTGCATCCTGGGCGACGTCAGTAAATCGACCTGGGGGGTGGGGGGGGGAGAGATTTCAACATAAGCCAAATATATATGAATACCCTCTGGCTTCCTGTCCCCCCGAAACAATGATAGAGTAAAGAGTTATAGAGTAATTCATATATTATAGGCTTCATATGCCTCCTGTGCCATAAAAACATTATAGACGCACAATAAAGAAGCCGGCGTCTTGTCAAAGTTTTGTGTAGCTGGCTTTTGAAATAAAGCAGTTTTGGCATTTCCGGTTTCGGCGGGTAGGCGGTTCCATGAGTTTATAACCGTGAACAATAGTGTTCTGTTCTAAAGTGTTGAGCTTGGAACCGTTGCTTATGTGTCGTAGCTTACTAGAAAAGTGCAAATGCTTGTTGTTTTTCCAGGAAAGCGTGAGTAGATGATAGCGTCTTGGCTAAAATGACACGTATTCTGTACACGACTAATACAGGTTAAAAGAAAGAAAGAGAAGGAAATATTTGCCATGTTTAAATTTTTCGGCAATAAAAACACCTGACTAATGGACCGTCTGATTACTCACCTAAAAACAAACATATATTTAATATAAGATATATAATTATACATATATAGAATAAACTGCAATACGACATTTAAGACACAACTTTCTCTATAAACATAAAAAATAGTCGAATTGGCAACTGTATTACCCAAGAGATTGCAGGGAGTTTCGTCCCACCAGTTACTCAGTGGGCTGGTGACCAGCGTTGTGGACGGAGGGTTGTTCGCTCAACGCTGCAACATGATAAGGTAAGATATAATATATATATATATATATTATATATATTATATATATATATATAATATATATATATTAATATATATATATATTATATATATATATATATATATATATAATAATTTTTTTTACATATAGAAGAGGTACCACCTCTGGTGCAAGTGTAGGGACCCATAGCCTCGGAGAAGAAAATAAAGAGTACTCAGAGAAGACCTTGTGTATCCTCACTGAACACTGATATTTTCTTCTACCACCCCTATTCTTTTGGTATGTGTGTATATTTATCTAACTTTATTTTAAATATATATATATATATATATATATATATATATATATATATATATTATATATATTATATATTATATATATATATATATATATATATTATTATATATTATATATATATATATTATATAATAATATATAATAATATATTATATAATATATATAATATATAATATATATAATATATATAATATATATATATATATATATATATATATTATATATATAATATATATATAATATCATATATATATATATAAATATATATATATATTATAAATATATATATATATATATATATAAATATATATATATATATATATATATATATATATAAATATATAAATATATATATATATATATATATATATATATATATATATATATTTATATCTATATATTTATATCTATATATATATATATATATATATTATAATATTATATATTATTTATATATTATTTATATCTATATATATATATATATATATATATATATATAATATATATATTATATAGATATAAATATATATATATATTATATATTATATATATATAAATATATATATATATATATATATATATTATATATATATATATATATATATATATATATAATATATATATATATATATATATATATATATATATATATATATATATATATATATATATGGGGTCTGGTCCTGGGGACCATTCAGGCTTGTTCGCATATATATATATATATATATATATATTATATATATATATATATATAATATGTAAACTTGCCTAAACCACAAGTCAAAGGGAAACATACGAAGGACTCAACCCCTGCAAGAGACTCGAACCCAGAAGGCACAGATGTTCGCGTACCTGTACTCAACTAGTGCGCTGACCGCTTGACCACGCTGATCCTTAAGAGATCGAAACTTGGGAGTATTTACCCAACATCTCGATCTCTCAAGGACACCCGCTGTGGTAAGAGATCAGAATTAGTTTTTCATCAGTCAATTGCATTACAATTTGCATCTAATGCAGCTGCAGTCGTTGGGTGTTTTTTACAAGGCTTTAGCAAGAGCGACGCCTATTCTCATGGTGAGGTGATACAGGACGTGATTGAGATGAACAAGTGGATGATTGGATATTAATAGGCTATTACATGCACGAATATAAGCTTATGTTCTTGCTTCTACTGTCTTTGTGTTCATCCTCCCCCCCCTGCCCCTCCTTTCCCTCCCAAAAACGAGCGTGTGGACACTTTCATTTCAGATTTGTTTTGTATACAACTATATCGTGAGGTATACTGGGATAGTAGGGATTGGGTATCTCTCATGATTGCTTTTGCGGTTACCTTGCGATGATTTTAGGGCGCAACTATAACTAGTTTTTAAAATTATTTGCACCTTAATTACAATTAATTTTTCAAGCAAATTTTAATTAAAATGCAATTATGTTTCAGATTTGGAGTGCAGAGTGTCTTTTGGAAGTAAACAATTTAAATTATAACAATGGGTAAGTTTTTATCATTTATGTAATAGTGCTATAAATTATATGTAATGATTGTCATATGCTTTTCATAATCTAGAGAGAATTGAGTAATCATGAGGGAAAGGACTGAGAACTCTGAATTTACCTACCGACCACTACACTAGTTTCCTCGACGGGGACAGGAAGCCGGCGGCTTGTCAGATGTTCCCCATTTGTCCAGGTGATTTTTTCAGGCCTTTTAGAAGGCTAAGTGTTCTTCCTTTCCCACGGTTCACATTAATCGTCACTTTGCTCATTTTCTTAGCATAATGAGCTGCTAATCTATTTACAAATTTACTGCAAAGTGAGCTGGCAAACAGTTATAAGAATCAGTGCTAAACTGTCAAAATGATAATTGTGTTTAGGCCAAGTTACAATTCATATGAGGATGAACACCCCAGCGGGTTTTCTTTCTATTGGGGGATGTTGTACATGCTGCTATGACGATATGTCCACTCACAGGATGAGTGACTTCAACAAACTCGCCCCTCAAAGGGTAAAATAAATAAAAAAAAAATTCAAATCAATGTCCCTTAGAACCGCTGAAGCAGCAAATACTAAGACAATGGAGCAATTGAAATTCCAGCAGGAAAATTTCACTAGGATAATAGGGAATATCTTTGACAAACCGCCGGCTTTCTGTCCTGGTCGAGGCCACTAGAAAAATGGTGGCCCAGAGGTATATGTATAAGTGCGTGTGAATTCAAGCTTGTATATGCATCCAAGCAATAGGAATGTATGTAAATTGCGAGACCATATTTATAAAAGAATGTTTGGATGTATATATATAATGTAGGCTTTATAAATGTGTGTAAATGTAGGACATTTAAATGTATGAAAGTATGTAAAAGGTGCAAAAGCAAATGCGTTAAAAAAAGTAATAAGGATGGGTCAGGGGATTAGGTGGCAACTGCATGTGTGGGCTGGCTGGGTCTCTCTAATCGGGTTTGCTTCCTGTTCGACACGCGTCCTGCTGGCATCCTCAGATTCTCCCACAAGTCTGTACACACACACGAGCGGTTAGGAATCTATGTTCCTTGTGCGCGGCAAACTAGCAGTACATTGAATTTCTCGAAGACTGTTAAATATTATAATGATCAAAACACTTGAGGTAACATATTAACAGCCTGCTTGACATGACAGCTATTGACATTATACCGATGACTGACGTATTTACACTATATTGATGACTGACGTATTGACACTATATTGATGACTGACGTATTGACACTATATTGATGACTGACGTATTGACACTATATTGATGACTGACGTATTGACACTATATTGATGACTGACGTATTGACACTATATTGATGACTGACGTATTGACACTATATTGATGACTGATGTATTGATACTACTGTTAGCACTTTAAAGCGCGCGGGCTCCCGTGAAAAAAAAAACCCTGTAGTGCATTGTGCGCGCGGCGTTTTGGGCTCTGGAGCGTAAACACCAAAAAGTGTGTAATCTTTTCACTCTCCTGACACTAATTCTCGAGCTACGTATTTCATTTTAGTATCAATGTGTTGGCAATAACATTCTCTACAAGATCATATACATAACATGTCACCAAAGCATTAGCTATTCCACCACGAAATAAATAAAACGTAGATCACTCGCCATGACGCCCAAACAGCAACAAAATGTTCATACTCTTTTGTTTGTTGTCAGCTCCACATTAGTCCTACAGCGTTATATATCACTGAACTCGCAATAAAATTCCGTACACAGACATATGCATATAAATGTAGAATCATGATCGCGGCCCACACCAAGAGTGTGTGAAGTGGGCGATTACCCTCGTGTCAACAACTCAATAGTCTCTCCTCTAAGTTACAATACAATGCCGTTTTCTCAAATAGGCCATGTGCCTATTAGAGAAAACGGAAATTTAATGGCTAACATTTTCATACTAACCCCAGGTCGATCGAAGGGTCCGTCTAATTACCACAAGCTTCAGAAAGCTTCCTGGCAATACGTTAGTAATGAATAAATATGATATGTTAGGTTAGGCTGACCTAAACTAACCTAACCTAACCTAACTTAACCAAACCTAACTTAACCAAACCAAACCTAACTAAACCTAACCAAACCAAACCTAACTAAACCTAACCTAACCTAACCTAACCTAACCGACGCTTGGATCGTCGACTTTATTTGGCGTCACCAGCTCTTTATTTTCGTCTAATTTCTTAATAAAAATATACTAATTCAGATTAAAATTATGTTTTCTCGTGTTGTACATTCAGCACCAACATTATAATGAGTAAATATATCATATTTATTCATTACTAACATAAGCTTTCTGAAGCTTGTGTAGCTTGTGGTAATTAGACGGACCGGTTGTAGCTGATGTGTGGAAAAAGGCTAACATAGTTCCAATCTACAAAAGTGGAAGCAGGGAAGACCCCCTCAATTATAGACCGGCATCATTTACAAGTGTAATAGTCAAAATATTGGAAAAAATAATTAAAACTAAATGGGTAGAACACCTGGAGAGAAATGATATAATATCAGACAGACAGTATGGTTTTCGATCTGGAAGATCCTGTGTATCGAATTTACTCAGTTTCTATGATCGAGCAACAGAGATATTACAGGAAAGAGATGGTTGGGTTGACTGCATCTATCTGGACCTAAAAAAGGCTTTTGACAGAGTTCCACATAAGAGGTTGTTCTGGAAACTGAAAAATTTGGAGGGGTGACAGGTATGCTTCTAACATGAATGAAAAATTTTCTGACTGATAGAAAAATGAGGGCAGTGATCAGAGGCAATGTATCGGACTGGAGAAATGTCACAAGTGGAGTACCACAGGGTTCAGTTCTTGCACCAGTGATGTTTATTGTGTACATAAATGATCTACCAATTGGTATACAGAATTATATGAACATGTTTGCTGATGATGCTAAGATAATAGGAAGGATAAGAAACTTAGATGATTGTCATGCCCTTCAAGAAGACCTGGACAAAATAAGTATATGGAGCACCACTTGGCAAATGGAATTTAATGTTAATAAATGTCATGTTATGGAATGTGGAATAGGAGAACATAGACCCCACACAACCTATATATTATGTGAGAAATCTTTAAATAATTCTGATAAAGAAAGAGATCTAGGGGTGGTTCTAGATAGAAAACTATCACCTGAGGACCACATAAAGAATAGTGTGCGAGGAGCCTATGCCACACTTTCTAACTTCAGAATTGCATTTAAATACATGGATGGCGATATACTAAAGAAATTGTTCATGACTTTTGTTAGGCCAAAGCTAGAATATGCAGCGGTTGTGTGGTGCCCATATCTTAAGAAGCACATCAACAAACTGGAAAAGGTGCAAAGACATGCTACTAAGTGGCTCCCAGAACTGAAAAGCAAGAGCTACGAAGAGAGGTTAGAGGCATTAAATATGCCAAAACTGGAAGACAGAAGAAAAAGAGGTGATATGATCACTACATACAAAATAGTAACATGAATTGATAAAATTGATAGGGAAGATTTCCTGAGACCTGGAACTTTAAGAACAAGAGGTCATAGAGCTAAATAAAGTCCATCTTTGGCTAACTGCCAACAAACTCACCCTTAACATTGACAAAACCTTCTATATTCTGTTTGGCAATAAATCCTCTAGTCTTATAAATCTCAAAATAAACAATACCCAAATTTGTAACAAATTAGATGGCAAATTCCTTGGCATTCTCATTGACCACAAGCTGAATTTCCAGGGACACATTCTAAATATATCAAAAAAAGTTTCAAAAACTGTGGGCATTCTTTCTAAGATCAGATATTATGTACCACGCCCTGCCCTGGTGACTCTCTATTACTCCCTTATCTATCCTTATCTCAACTATGGTATTTGTGCTTGGGGTTCTACTACCCAAAATCACTTACGTCCTCTAATTACCCAACACAAAGCCGCTATTAGAACAATATCCAACTCTGGCCCCAGACATCACTCGGTACCCCTACTCAAATCTCTTAATATGTTAGATATTAAGTCACTGCACATTCTCTCATGTGTATTATACATATATAAAACGCTAAACTATAATGCCAATCCTGATCTTAAAAGCTTCATAGAAGGTTGTAACAGAACCCATGAGCACCACACCAGAAATAAATACAGTTTTGATATTCCTAGAGTACGTCTTAATCAAACTAGAAATGCTCTGCAAATCAAGGGGCCCAGAATGTGGAATGACCTTCCCAACCATGTTAAAGACTGTACCTCTCTCAACCAGTTTAAGATAAAAACTAAACACTACCTAATAAATTCCCTGTAATCTACCTCACTCCTCTATTGTCAACCCATGTCTGTTATTTTTTTTTTTTTTTTTTTTTTTTTAATCAACACTTTGTCAACCTATTGTATTTGTGCTGCTTTTTCAGTCATGTTCCCCTTTTTTTTATCTTTATTTGTATTTGTTCTCAACATCTTTTATTCTTTATGCTCAATTAGTATTAAGTTCTAGATATTAATGTTTTCTTGCCCGAAACGCATTGCGTAATAGTGGCTTTAGGCATTGTATGTACTAGCTCTATCTATATATCAATCCATTAATGTAACATCACTTGTATGTATATTCCTTACCTGAATAAACATCTGAATCTGAATCTGAATCTGAATAGATATAAACTAGCTAAACACAGATGCCGAAGAAATATAAGAAAATTCACTTTCGCAAACAGAGTGGTAGACGGAGGGAACAAGTTAGGTGAGAAGGTGGTGGAGGCCAAGATTGTCAGTAGTTTCAAAGCGTTATATGACAAAGAGTGCTGGGAAGACGGGACACCACGAGTGTAGCTCTCATCCTGTAACTACACTTAGGTAATTTCACATATACACATACACACACATTACAACGTGGAACAGTGTCAAACACTTGCACTGTTAAAATAACACTATACTGATGACTGACGTGTTGACACTATACTGATGACTGATGTATTGACACTACTGATGACTGATATAGTGACACTTCTGATGATGACATATTGAAGTAATACTGATGGCTGATATATTGACACTTACTGATAACTGATCTTTTGACACTACTGATGACTGATGTACTGACACTATACAGATGACTGACGTATTGATGCATACTGATGACTGATGTAATGGCTGTACTGATTGCTGTAATAACACTATACTGATGACTGATGTAATGGCTGTACTGATTGCTGTAATAACACTATACTGATTTATTGACACTATACTCATGACACATATTGTCACTACTGTATATTGATGACTGATATATTGGCTATACTGATTGATATAATAACACTATACTGATGACTGACATATTGTCACTATATATATGACTGATATATTGGCTATACTGATTGATATAATAACACTATACTGATGATTGATGTATTAACACTATACTGATGACTGATGTGTTGACACTATACTGATGACTGATGTATTAAAACTATACTGATAGATGTATTGACACAATGCTGATGCTGACATATTGACACTTACTGTTGACTGACGTATTGATGCATACTGATGACTGATGTATTGACACTATACTGATATATTGACACTATACTGATGACTGATGCATTGACACTATATTGATGACTGATATATTGCCACTATATTGATGACTGATGTTTTGACACTACTGATGACATATTGACACTAGTGATGACTAGTGTCAATATGTGTCAATATATTGACACTTCTGATGACTGATGTATTGACACTTCTGATGACTGATGTATTGAGACTTCTGATGACTGACGTATTGACACTATACTGATGTACTGACACTACTAATGACTGATGTTTTGACACTATACTGATGGCTGACGTATTTCCACCATTGATGACTGACTTATTGAGACTATACCGATGACTGACTTAGTGAGACTATACTGATGACTGACATATTGGCATTATACTGATGACTGATATATTAACACCATACTGATGACTGATGTATTGACACTATACTGATCACTGACGTATTGTCACTATACTGATGACTGATGTAATGACACTACTGATGACTGAGGTATAGACACTACTGATGTAATGACTATACTGATGGCTGATGTATATTCTGTTGACTGACATGCTAATTACTGACACATTGATGGCTGACACTATACTGATGACTGACAAATTGACACTACAAATGACTGATGTATTGACTCATACTGATGGCTGACGTATTGAGACATACTGATGGCTGATGTATTGACACACTTGATGACTGACATATTGACACTACCGATGACTGATGTATTGACAATATACTGATGACTGATTTATTGGCACTATTCTGATGACTGATGTATTAACACTATACTGATGGGTGGCATATTGAGATTGTATTGATGAAAGACATATTGGCCCCATATCGGTGACTGATGCAATGACAGTCTGTGATGTAGTGGTAAGACAGTTGCCTGGCATTCTGCGAGCTCTTTGTCATGGGTTCGTATCCTGGCCGGGGAGGATTTACTGGGCGCAAATCCTTAACTGAAGCCTCTGTTTAACTCAACAGTAAAATGGGTACAGTATTTGGCTGTAACAACGATTCTTTGTGGGGGTCGTATTCCAGGGACTTTCCCGAAATGCAACACATACTAGTGGCTGTAAAAGAATGTAATTTCTGATCGGGGAGAAAAAACAAGCCAGGAGTGGGGGGACCTTAATTTATTAAATAATGTTTACAGAGCAACTGCTGTACCACAATATAAAAGATGTCGTGTAACATGACTTGAGTAGAATGCCAGTACTGCAAAGATGCAACTAATGGAATAAGTCGTAGGACATTAACCGTGCCTAGTGCCAGCTAGCCGAAGCAATGTTGCAGTACTCGCAATCAGCTTAATACTATAATTAAAAACAATGCCAGAGTTAATTGAGTGGCACAGCCAGTACAGTATGTATAAAATATATTCTGTATACACAGAGGGCATAGAAAAGAATGGATAAGAATTTCCAGGGGTAATGATATGCTAGTGCCTAGTTTACATGTAAAGTCTGCAACCCCCAACTTGCACTAAAAGTGAGCACTTGACATATTGTAAGTAGCTGCGGGCAGCCCTAGACTTGGGGATCCCGCGCAGCACCCCCACTCCGCAGGCCAGCGAAGCCGGTCCCCCACCCCCCGGTAATAACTCTTGTATATATCTAAAAAAAGTATACTGATAACTAATGTAACGACAGTATACTGATGACTGACGTATTGACACTATTCTATTGAGACTGACATTCTGATTACTGACATATTGAGGACTGATGTAATAACTATACTGATGACTGACGTATTTGCACTATTCTGTTGACTGACATGCTGATTACTGACACATATTGATGACTGACACTATACTGATGACTGACATATTGACACTACACTAATGACTGATGTATCGACTCATACTGATGGCTGATGTATTGACACATTCTGATGGCTGATGTATTGACACTCTTGATGACTGACATAGTGACACTGCTGATGACTGATGTATTGACACTATACTGATGGGTGGCATATTGAGATCGTATTGATGAGACATATTGACACTATATTGGTGACTGATGCAACAACAGTATACTGATGACTGATGTAATGACAGTATACTGATGACTGAGGTATTGACACCAAATTGATGACTGACGTACTGACCTATACTGATGGCTGAATTATTGACACATACTGATGGTTGACCTATTGACAGTATACTGATGACTGACATATTGATACTACTGATGTATTGACATTATACTGATGATTAATATAATGACATTATACTGATGGCTGATGTATTGGCACTATCCTTATGATGATATATTGATGCATTCTGATGACTGGCATATTGACACATTCTGACTGATGTACTGACACTATATTGATGACTGACGTATTGACACTCTACTGATGACCGACATGCTGATGACTGACACATACCGATGACTGATGTGGCAACAGTTGTGAGAATACATTGGATAGTACAGTATTTACATTCTTGTAAAGCCACTAGTACGCACAGCGTTTCGGGCAGGCCCTTAATCTAGCAGATAATTTTAAGTAGGTAATTTCAATCAGAATTGATAAATGATAAAGATAAAAGATAAATTGAGACTATTCTGATAACTGACATATTCACACTATACTGATGATCAACTGACATAATGACACTATTATGTTGACTGACATAGTGATGATTAACGTATTGATACGTGTTGATGGCTGACATATTGACACTTCTGATGGCTGATGTATTGACACTAATGATGACTGATGTATTGACACTATACTGATGACTGATGTATTAACACTATACTGATGACTGAGGAATGACACTACTGATGACTGAGGAATTGACACTACTGATGACTGATGTAATGACTGTATTGATGAATGATGTAACAACAGTACACTGATGACTGCTGTATTGACATTACTGATGTATTGGCAGTACTGATGATGTATTGACTACTGATGACTGATGTAATGACACTTTTCAGATGACTCATATTTTCACTATATATATGACTGACATATTGACACTTTACTGATGACTGATTAATTGACACTATAAAGATGAGTGATGTATTGACATATACTGATGACTGACGTCATGACACCAATTCTGATGACTGACATATTGATGCATACAGATAGACAATGTAAACATTAGAAATAAAAATGATGGAAAGTTTCTTGGCCTATTCCTAGACAAGAGACTCAACTTCAGCACCCACATACAACACATAACTGAGAAAGTCTCTAAAACAGTTGGTATACTCTCCAAAATCAGATATTATGTACCTAAATCTGCTCTCATATCTCTATACTATGCACTAATCTATCCCTATCCTAATTATGGTATCTGTGCAATGGGTTCAACCACTGCAAACCACCTCAAATCCATCATTAACCAGCAAAAATCTGCTATCAGAATAATAACAAACTCTGCTTTCAGACAACACTCAGCCCCTTGTTTAACTTCCTAAACATGCTATACATGATCTCTCTCCACAAATTCTCTTGTGTCAACTACATTACAAAACATTGTTCTTAAATGCAAATCCTGCTCTGAAACTCTCCCTGGACAGATGTAATAGGACCCATTATCACCATACCAGAAATAAATATATCTTTGATATCCCCAGAGTCAAACTTAGTCTGTGTAAACACTCTATGCAAATAAACGGACCCAGTCTATGGAACTCATTCCCTAATGAATTGAAAAGCTCTCTAACTTTTGCATCATTCAAAAACAAAACTAAAAAGTACCTAATCATAGGTTTTTACCTTGTTACTTTAAAATTGCACTGTATCTAGTGCTACCCAATCTCCCAATCTTTATGTACCCAATTCGAACAACTTTACCATTGTGATCATTGCTGTCTTTTTATATGTGCTATCAATTTGCTGTATGGTGCCTATTAATCTTTTTTAAATTACCAATCAAGCTGTCAATGCAATCAATCAGAGCTTCAATATACCAATGTGCTTTAATATACTTACTAATCTCTCATCTCATTTTTTTCTTGCAATGTATCTGTTATCATTTTATTAATTTTGCTAGAATTTACCTACTTAAAAGTATCTGTTAGATTAAGGACCAGCCCGAAATGCTTTGCGTACTAGTGGCTTTACAAGATTGTAAACACCATGCTATGAATTTTCACAAATCCAATGTACCTTCTTATATATATATAAATAAATAAATACTGATGACTGATGTATTGACACTACTGATAACTGACTTATTGACATTATACTGATGTATTGACACTATACTGATGATAGTGTCAATATTGACACTATTCTGTGTCAATATGACTGACATATTGACATGTATTGATGGCTGACATATTGACACTATACTGATGATTGATGTATTGACACTATACTGATAACTGATGTATTGACACTGTACTGATGACTGATATATAGATACTTCTGATGACTGATGTATTGACTCTTCAGATGACTGATGTATTCACACTATATTGATGACTGATGTAATCACACTATACTGATAAATGATGTCACTATACTGATTGATGTAGTCACAAAACTGATGACTGATGTATTAACACTTCTGATGACTGGTGTATTGACACTACTGATGACTGATGTATTGACACTATACTGATGACATGTATTGACACTATACTGATGACATGTATTGACACTATACTGATGACATGTATTGACACTATACTGATGACATGTATTGACACTATACTGATGACATGTATTGACACTATACTGATGACTGACGTTT
>NC_091189.1:28172629-28297629 GCF_040958095.1 Procambarus clarkii | reverse complement strand
TTCGCGGCAGGGAATCGTATTCCAGGGACCTGCCCAAAATGCTACGCGTACTAGTGGCTGTACAAGAATGTAACAACTCTTGTATATATCTCAAAAAAAAAAAGAAAAAAAAAAAGTATATTTTGGTAGCAGTCTTTCTTGTAAATTTTCTTCTTGTATTAAATCTTTGAAAATGTAATAAGCATTACGAAACGCATTCAGGTGTCAGACAATTGAAAAATGAATATTGGAGAATTGTTATTTTTATTACCACCGACAGTGAAGAAAAACATAAGAAATATTGAGAAAACTCGTGTTAGAATTACTAATCTTACCTTTTCGGTCATATTCAACACATACATATATGTATGTATGTATATATGTGTGTGTGTGTGTGTATATATATATAATATATATATATATATATATATATATATATATATATATATATATATATATATATATATATATATATATATATATATATATATATATATATATGTCGTACCTAGTAGCCAGAACGCACTTTTCAGCCTACTATGCATGGCCCGATTTGCCTAATAAGCCAAGTTTTCCTGAATTAATATATTTTCTCCAATTTTTTTCTTATGAAATGATAAAGTTACCCATTTCATTATGCATGAGGTCAATTTCTTTTTATTTGAGTTAAAATTAACGTAGATATATGACCGAACCTAACCAACCCTACCTAACCTAACCTAACCTATCTTTATAGGTTAGGTTAGGTTAGGTAGCCGAAAAAGTTAGGTTAGGTTAGGTTAGGTAGGTTAGGTTGTCGAAAAACAATTAATTCATGAAAACTTGGCTTATTAGGCAAATCGGGCCTTGCATAGTAGGCTGAGAAGTGCGATCTGGCTACTAGGTACGACATATATATATATATATATATATATATATATATATATATATATATATATATATATATATATATATATATATATATATATATATATATATATATATATATATATATATAAATATATATATATATATATATATATATATATATATATATATATATATATATATATATATATACATATATATATATATATATATATATATATATATATATATATATATATATATATATATATGTATGTCGTACCTAATAGCCAGAACGCACTTCTCAGCCTACTATTCAAGGCCCGATTTGCCTAATAAGCCAAGTTTTCATGAATTAATGTTTTTTCGTCTACCTAACCTACCTAACCTAACCTAACCTAGCTTTTTTTGGCTACCTAACCTAACCTTACCTATAAATATAGGTTAAATTAGGTTAGGTAGGGTTGGTTAGGTTCGGTCATATATCTACGTTAATTTTAACTCCAATAAAAAAAAATTGACCTCATACATAGAGAAAAGGGTTGCTTTATCATTTCATAAGAAAAAAATTATAGTAAATATATTAATTCAGGAAAACTTGGCTTATTAGGCAAATCGGGCCTTGAATAGTAGGCTGAGAAGTGAGTTCTGGCTACTAGGTACGACATATATATATATATATATATATATATATATATATATATATATATATATATATATATATATATATATATATATATATATATATATATATATATATATGTCGTACCTAGTAGCCAGAACTCACTTATCAGCCTACTATGCAAGGCCCAATTTGACTAATAAGCCAAGTTTTCATGAATTAATTGTTTTTCGACTACCTAACCTACCTAACCTAACCTAACCTAACTTTTTCGGCTACCTAACCTAACCTAACCTATAAAGATAGGTTAGGTTAGGTTAGGTAGGGTTGGTTAGGTTTGGTCATATATCTACGTTAATTTAAACTCCAAAAAAAAGAAATTGACCTCATACATAATGAAATGGGTAGATTTATCACTTCATAAGAAAAAAAATAGAGAAAATAAATTAATTCAGAAAGGCTTGGCTTATTAGGCAAATCGGGCCTTGCATAGTAGGCTGACAAGTGCGTTCTGGCTATTAGGTACGACATATATAAATATATATATATATATATATATATATATATATATATATATATATATATATATATATTAATATTATTAAATATGACCGAAAAGTAAAATTAATAATTCTAACACGAAATTTCTCAATATTTCTTATGTTTCTTTTCACTGTTGATGGTAAATGAAAAATCAATTCTCCAAAATTCATTTTTTATTTCTAGTCTGACGCAACACTTGAACGCGTTTCGTAATAACTTATTACATTTTCAAAGACTTTTAGTTTACACACACACAACTATAACCTGCAAATACTAAACGGAGTTCTTACTATGCTATGATTTAAACAGCTTTCATTTTATTTTATACCCACATTTTGGGTGAGGTGATATGTTACAACAGTTTTGGATGAGGTGAATAAAACTTTCAACACAGGACAGAACACGAAACAATGGGTATTAATTGGGTAAATTAAAGGTAAGAATGGAAGTAACTGCAGAGGGCCTATTGGCCCATATTTCTTGATTCTTCTATATTGGAGCGGAGTCTTGAAATGGGTAGAATATAGTTGTGCATTAATTGGCTGTTGATTGCTTGTGTTGACTTCTTGATGTGCAGTGCCTCGCAGATGTCAAACCGCCTGCTATCGCTGTATCTATCGATGATTTCTGTGTTGTTTGCTAAGATTTCTCTGGTGATGGTCTGGTTGTGGGAAGAGATTATATGTTCCTTATTGGTACAAGAGTAGTGTTGTTAACGCTTATGTTGACTGTGCTCTCAGCCACAGCTCAGGATGGAAGCAAGTCGATGAAGAACTGTAGGGTAAGGCAGGTCCTAGTCAACAACGGCTTCTCCAATGGTTTCGTTGAAGACATCATAAGAAGGAAGGTGAAACGCCATGCAACCTCTGAAGAGACAACTAACACAACACCTATACCCCCTATTAGACTATTTTACAGGAACTTCTTTTCCACAGCTCATAAAATGGAGGAAAGGGTCCTGAAAGATATTGTTAATAGAAACGTTATCCCTACAGACAAAAATCAGAAGATACAACTGACGATTTACTATAAAACCAAAAAAACGGCCAGCCTACTCATGAGAAACTCTCCAGACACAAAGCAGAACGCTTTAAAAGAGACCAACGTCGTCTATGCCTTCAAATGCCCACTTGGGGACTGTAAACCTCAAAGAACTCAGTATATAGGCAAGACAACAACATCTCTTTCCAGGCAATTAACGATGCATAAGCAACAGGGCTCCATTAAGGAACATATAATCTCTTCCCACAACCAGACCATCACCAGAGAAATCTTAGCAAACAACACAGAAATCATCGATAGATACAGCGATAGCAGGCGGCTTGACATCTGCGAGGCACTACACATCAAGAAGTCAACACCAGCAATCAACAGCCAATTAATGCACAACTATATTCTACCCACTTCAAGACTCCGCTCCAATATAGAAGCATCAAGAAATATGGGCCAATAGGCCCTCTGCAGTTACTTCCATTCTTACCTTCAATTTACCCAATTAATACCCATTGTTTCGTGTTCTGTCCTGTGTTGAAAGTTTTATTCACCTCATCCAAAACTGTTGTAACATATCACCTCACCCAAAATGCGGGTATAAAATGAAAAATGAAAGCTGTTTAAATCATAGCATAAGTAAGAACTCTGTTTAGTGTTTGCAGGTTATAGTTGTGTGTGTGTAAACTAAAAGTCTTTGAAAATGTAATAAGTTATTACGAAATGCGTTCAAGTGTTGCGTCAGACTAGAAATAAATATGAATTTTGGAGAATTGATTTTTCAATTACCATCAACAGTGAAAAGAAACATAAGAATGATCGAGAAAATTTGTGTTAGAATTATTAATCTTACTTTTTCGGTCATATTTAATAATATATATGTCTACAGGAAAGACTGCTACCAATATATATATATATATATATATATATATATATATATATATATATATATATATATATATATATATATATATATATATATATATATATATATATATATAATATATATATACTGTAATATATATATATATATATTATATATATACAGAGCACCACTTGGTTTCCGAACTTTAGTTATCCGAAACTTCCAGTTTCCCGATTGGGGTTGGGGAGTCATGCTACCCGAACAAAGTTCGGGTAGGAAGGGGTCCACCAAGCGTCACGCCGGCTTGTGGTGGTGGGTGGGCGATGGTCCAGTTTGCCCACTGTGACTTCACAGATTCACGGCCTATTATTCCTATTATTTTGAATTGCCATAAGGCTGGAATGTTCATTCTGTGCTTTTGTTTTACATATCTGCACAATCAAGAAACATCTGTGCACCATGTTGGCTCCAAATGCACCCATTGCGTCAGTGATGGCTGACTGGTGGGTGGATGGACGATGGAACTTAGGTGGGAGGCAGTATGAATGAGGGGGAGGGGGGAGAATCAGTGAGAGAGGGGGGGAGAGAGATGCTAGGAGGGAGGGGGAGGTAGGGAGAGATGTTAGGAGGTAGGGAGAGATGCTAAGAGGGAGGGGGAGGTAGGGAGAGATGCTAGGAGGTAGGCAGGAAGGGATGGAAGTAGTGAGAATTAGGGAGGGAAAGGCAGGCTGGCAGGCACAGGCAGGCAGGCAGGCAGGCAGGCTAGCTTGCAGGCAGGCAGGCAGGCAGGCTAGCTTGCAGGCAGGCAGGCTAGCTTGCAGGCAGGGAGTGAGTGGTAGTCACGCAGTTGAACCGCGTGACCTTGAGAGATGGGATGTAGGGGGGCGGGTGGTTTGTTGGTGGTAGGGGTGAGACCGGCTCATTCCCGAAGATAAGCCTAACACACACTACCCGTTAGCATGATGGCAGGGGGGGAGGCAGGCTGGCTGGAAAGGAAGCAGGCTGGCAGGCAGGCAGGCTGGCAGGCAGGCTGGCTGGCAGGCTGGCTGGCAGGCTGGGAAGGAGGCAGGCTGGCAGGCTGGGAAGGAGGCAGGCTGGGAAGGAGGCAGGCTGGCAGGCTGGGAAGGAGGCAGGCTGGGAAGGAGGCAGGCTGGGAAGGAAGCAGGCTGGCAGGCAGGCTGGCTGGCAGGCTGGCAGGCTGGGAAGGAGGCAGGCTGGGAAGAAGGCAGGCTGGGAAGGAGGCAGGCTGGGAAGGAAGCAGGCTGGGAAGGAGGCAGGCTGGGAAGGAAGCAGGCTGGCAGGCAGGCAGGCTGGCTGGCAGGCTGGCTGGCAGGCTGGCAGGCTGGGAAGGAGGCAGGCTGGCAGGCTGGGAAGGAGGCAGGCTGGCAGGCTGGGAAGGAGGCAGGCTGGCAGGCTGGGAAGGAGGCAGGCTGGGAAGGAAGCAGGCTGGCAGGGTGGGAAGGAGGCAGGCAGGCAGGAAGCGATATATGGGTGTTGAAGTGAACTGTGAACCACGTGACCTTTGAGAGTGTGTGTGTGTGTGTATGGGTTTGGGGTGGGGGGGTGGGGGTGGTGTGTCGGTGGTGGGGGGAGAGGGGGAGGTGTGTCGGTGGTGGGGGGATAGGGGGAGGTGTGTCGGTGGTGGGGGGAGACGGGGAGGTGTGTCGGTGGTGGGGGGAGAGGGGGAGGTGTGTCGGTGGTGGGGGAGGGACCGGCTGACTCCGTAAGCCTAACCACACTCCACAGACCTGTGACCCAGATTTGTTTCTTAAATGTACAGTACATCATCGTATATTTTAGGCAGGATGTGCCTGCAGGCTGGCAGGAAACATCCAGAGGATGTTTGCCAGACGTCTTAATAATCAGTTAGGAACAATTAAGGACTTTTATAAAGCGGATCAGGACTTCACTTATTGATGAGTACAAACAAAACACGGTCGCATTTACGCCATGAACCTGACGATTTTTTTCCCTAGAGTTTTTTTCATAAATTTTTCGGAAAAATTTCTTTTTACATTTCTAGTTTATTTTTCCCCTCTATTTCTCGTATACGAACTTACATGTTAACCGACGGGTCTCGTCCCCAAGGGGTTCGGAAACCAAGTGGTGCTCTGTATATATATATATATATATATATATATATATATATATATATATATATATATATATATATATATATATATATATATATATATTATATATATATATATATATATATATATATATATATATATATATATATATATATATGTATATATATATATATATATATATATATATATATATATATAATATATATATAATATATATATAATATATATATAATATATATATATGTGTCTCATTGAATATGACTGCATATTCTGTATTTACTATCTTCTGATTTAGGGCTTCTATCCCTCTAACTATTTTCTTAGCATCAGGGCTTAGCTGAAAGAGGAGTTCTCCAAAACTCGTTTTCGTAATTTCAAGGTGAAGAAAAGAAGTGAATTACTATAGAATGTATTACACTTATTCATACAATTTGCACGTTTCGAACCTCCATGGTTCATTCTCAAGTGAAAAGAATTTTCAGAACTGGTTGATTTATACCCGCACTGGTTTAGGTGATAAGACAATAAAGGTGAAAACATGGGGATACATAAGGGATAAATGGGGGGTGAAACATAAGAACATAAGAATAGAGGTAGCTGCGGAAGGCCTTTGGGCCCATACGAGGCAGCTATTATCTACATACAAAGATTAATCAGGTGTAATGTTGAACAGTATCTTCTGTGTTGGCATCGTTATGTTCTGGTCTTGTCCTTACTCTCATGGTGGGTAGAGTAAATAGTTGCGTGATTTGGGTGTTCATAGTAGGTTGTTCTATTCTTATGTGAATTGCTTCAAAATTTGTAATCTTCTTGCATCTTGGGTTTTATGTATTATACAGGTATTTTTGTTCAAGGTATTGTTTTGATATGGGTATTGTTTTGATACATACAAAACAATACAGGTATTGTTTTGTTTGAACAAAAATACCTGTATGGCATTTTCTTTTAAAGAACTTTTCCTTGTATGGAAGATTTCCTGAGACCTGGAACCTCAAGAACAAGAGGTATAGATTTAAACTAACTAAACAAAGGTGCCAAAGAAATATAAGTAAATTCACTTTTGCAAACAGAGTGGTAGATGGTTGGAACAAGTTAGGTGAGAAGGTGGTGGAGGCCAAAACCGTCAGTAGTTTCAAAGCATTATATGACAAAGAGTGCTGGGAAGACGGGACAACATGAGTGTAGCTCTCATCCTGTAACTACACTTAGGTAATTACAAATAAAGATGTTGAAGAAATATAAGAAAATTCACTTTCGCAAACAGAGTGGTAGACGGTTGGAACAAGTTAGGTGAGAAGGTGGTGGAGGCCAAGACCGTCAGTAGTTTCAAAGCATTATATGACAAAGAGTGCTGGGAAGACGGGACACCACGAGCGTAGTTTTCATCCTGTAACTACACTTAGGTAATTACACACACACACATACAAAATAGTAACAGGAATCGAGAAAATTGATAGGGAAGAATTCCTGAGACCTGAGACCCGGAACTTCAAGAACAAGTGGTCATAGATTTAAACTCACGAAACAAAGCTGTCGGAGAAATATAAGAAAATTCCCTTTTGTAAACAGAGTGGTAGATGGTTGGAACAAGTTAGGTGAGAAGGTGGTGGAGGCCAAAACCGTCAGTAGTTTCAAAGCGTTATATGACAAAGAGTGCTGGGGAGATGGGACACCACGAGCGTAGCTCTCATCCTGTAACTACACTTAGGTAATTACTCTTAGGGGCCAGGTAGCCTGGTGGATAGCGCACAGGACTCGTAATTCTGTGGCGCGGGTTCGATTCCCGCACTCGGCAGAAACAAATGGGCAAAGTTCCTTTCGCCCTGAATGCCCCTGTTACCTAGCAGTAAATAGGTACCTGGGAGTTAGTCATGGGCTGTCATGGGCTGCTTCCTGGGGTGAAAAAATAAGTAGTTAGTAAACAGTTGATTGGAAGTTGAGAGGCGGGCCGAAAGAGCAAAGCTCAACCCCTGCAAATACAACTAGGTGAATACAACTAGGTGAATACTTAGGTAATTACACACAGCTGCCTGTAAATTAGTTTACCCTTACTACATATATTTCATGAAGGGGTACTTTACGGTTAATACTTTTAAAGGATACTGTGCCTAAATTAATATGTGTGTTCTTAGTGGCTTAAATATATAATACATACAGTATTGCAAAACTTTTGAATTGTATGAAAAGTAATAATTTTTTGTAATACTGTACAGTAATACACATTATTGGCAAAAATGAAATAAAAGGTCATTAACAGTTTAAAATGGTTTAAACTTCACTGAATAATAGTAATACCCTTTTACAAGGAATTTTAAATATAAATTCAGATTTAAAATAACTACGAACAATCTTGTACCACTGCAGGAATTGGTGCAAAATGCTGAAGATGCTGGAGCAACAGTTGTTGAAGTCTTGCACGATACACGACAAGTACAGTGCCCCAGCGCTCATAATGCTGTTCAAAGATTTCTTAAGGTAAGTCAAATATTACTGACTGCACATTTATTTTGTAGTTTTCATATGACTATATGATATATGCGAAATTGTATAGAGGAGGTATATGACCATAAGAGAAAAACTCTGAACTAGTTAAATTTTTAAAACTAATTCAGTAACACCTGAGGCCCCAGGATGGTGACACCTGAGGCCCCAGGATGGTGACACCTGAGGTCCCAGGATGGTGACACCTGAGGTCCCAGGATGGTGACACCTGAGGTCCCAGGATGGTGACACCTGAGGTCCCAGGATGGTGACACCTGAGGTCCCAGGATGGTGACACCTGAGGTCCCAGGATGGTGACACCTGAGGTCCCAGGATGGTGACACCTGAGGTCCCAGGATGGTGACACCTGAGGTCCCAGGATGGTGACACCTGAGGTCCCAGGATGGTGACACCTGAGGTCCCAGGATGGTGACACCTGAGGTCCCAGGATGGTGACCCCTGAATTTACCTGTGGGCCACTAACACAAGTGGCCTCGACTAGGACAGGAAGCGGGTGGCTTGTCAAAGTCCCCCCATTTGCCTTGATAATCTTTTCCAGTTGGATTTTGAAATTCAACAGTCATGGCATTTACAGCTTTGATGGGTAGGTTGTTCCATGGGTTTATAACCTTGTGGGTAAAAAAGCATCTTTTCTCAGTCCTACATTGTGGCTTGTTGAGCTTGAAACTGTTGCTCCTTGTTTGTGTTAAATTTGACATTTTGAAGACATTTTCCGAATCAACATCCACCAAATTGTTCAGTACAGTGGGGCCTCCACGTACGATGATAATCCATTCCTAGAGATATATCGTAAGTCGAAACTAATTTTCCCATAAGAAATAATGGGAATTGAATTAATCCGTTCCACACTCCCCAAAAAATTAACTTCAAAGTAAATTTTATACCTAATTCACCCAAATCCTTAGTACTAAAGTACAGTATGTACAAGTTATTGCTTACCTTTATTGATGACTCTTGTTGCATATGGAAGATTGCGAGGAGGAGGAGAGGTGTTAGTGTTTGGAAGGAGAGTCCCTTTCCATTATAACATAAGGCAGTGATTGTTTTTCTGTTTTCATCTTTTTCTGTGGGGAGCCCCTACAGCTCCCTGGAGCTTATCGGGCTAATGTATGTTATATTAGACCTGGACATTAGCTAAGGAGTTCAGACCTACCAGGGACCAGCGCCAGAACCTGGCCCCTTCAGAGAGGTTTCAAGGAGCAATGGCACTGGAAAACCCCCTAGTGGTTGGGGTTTTTCTTATCTGCCATTGACCCAACCCGTCCTCTTAAAAAGAACGTCGCTTTTGGCCGTTTGCCCGTATGGCCGAATATGGATGTAATTTGAAAATGAAATAAATTTGGGATTTTTTTTTCAACAACAGTAAGTTAAGGGTCCTCTGATAGGTTAGGTGGGCAGGAAATTCTCATAAAGTTTCAAAAGGTATGAAAAACGTTAATGGAAAGTTGCTTCTTCTAAGCTTGCCGAGTAAGCCGGACAACTCAAACAGAAAACGGAACAGTACGTCACTTTTGTGAGTCAATTTCATTTCAAATTACGTCCAAATTTGGCCATAGCGCGCAAACGAGCCAAAAGTGACATTATTTTTAAGAGGACGGGTTGATCGACCGGGGTCAGGCACCCAGAAAGGTAGGCATGACAAAACAAACCCCACATGGTAAAAAACTAAAACAAAAAACCGAACAGAGAGGTAGAAACTCCCTACAATCCCAAGGAAACAAGCAAACAAGCAAACATCACACTTTACTGCCACGCTGATCGTCCGCGCAGCCCTCCCCGCCCCGAGAGGGGGGAGGGGGGAGCCCCGGACCTACTGCGCCGGCTGCCAAGCTTCATTTCGTAAGCTAATGTCAACCGGGATAGACGCTTCTCTGGCCTCAGTTTCCTAGGTGGTGTTTGCCTTATGTGGCGTTCACTGCTGTGTGTTGTGTTGTGCGGTGGCCAGGAGTACAGTACCTCATCAGTGCCGGGGCTGCATGCGCTTAGTGGCTGACTTCCCTAAGCGCCCTGTGAGTACTGCCCTTGCGTAACAGGGTTATCTTCCCTGGGGCGTTCAGGAACCATTCCCGTAGAGGTTCTAGCTGCTCGGCATTTGTCTCGGGCTTGGGGCACTTGTTTGGCCCTGGGTAGGGATTGGTATTGTCCTGGTTAGGGCGTCAAGGTGTTGCGCGGCCTGCCACCTAAGCAGCGACCGGTTCCTGTTGCCTCTGAAGACGGTGTACTTTTGTGGGGTTTTTCTTTTGTTTTTATTTTCAATTGCCTGGTGGGGGTCTGCCCAGTGTGGCTATAGTTCCACTGGTAGTGTTTGGCAGCCCTCTGCTAGGCCCCCGTGATTGTACACGTCAGTGCTATCCTCTACCCTCTTGTTATTTTTGGGTTTCTTAACCGGTTAGCAACACCTTGCCCGGGCTTCCCGTAGCAGTCAGCCTACGTGCCCTGGAAACCCCTGTCTGGGCTCAGTGGACCATTGAATGTGTCTTCCGGGTTCCAACGCATCTTGTACGGGATCGTTGGTTGCTGTGCCCTTGTCTCCGGGTGACAGTCGCCACTTTTACATCCGTCATGCTGCCTGCTGGGTCACTGACACCTTGACCCGGAGTCTTGCGAGAGATTTTCTCTGCTTGTTTTCCAGTACTCTCCTGATGTTATTACTGTTCAGAGTACAGGCGGCATCTGTGTTTCAAGCTAGGTTAGGTTGTTGCAACATGCTAGGTTGGTTTCCCACTTGGATGCCCCGAGGCCGCCCCGTTTTGGTTAGGTGCTGTTCGCCCCTTTCCCTCTCTGTTTCCGGCTCCGGACCATTTGCTGGTTTCGGGGTCGGGGCGGGGTTTAGTTGGGGCCGAGACTTGGGTGGTTTTCGGGGGCTGCCCTGTTTGGGTTGGGGGACGGAGGTTTTCGAGCCTGTTTCTCCTGCCAAGGCTTCTGGGTCTTACCAGCGGCCCTTTCTTGCTGCCTTTCCCATGGGCTCTTCCTTTTCTTTAAAGGCGGAGGGCTTGGAGGACAGCTCTGCCCCGGGGGCCTCTGTTGCTGGTTCCCGGGGCTGTGGGGGATGCCTGCTAGCAGTCTGGGGTGGTTTGCTCTGCCTGGGTTTTCTGCTTTTGGGCGGAGTTTTTCGCCCATCCAGTCTGCTTGCTTCCCACTTTTGCTGGCGTGTTTTCGTATCTTTAGTGTCGGTCACAGCCCTCTGTTCTGGCGGTCATTTTCGTCTGCCGGTTTCCCAGCGTCGCCACCAGGGCGGCGTTGCGGTTTGTTTACATGCGCTTGGGTGTGCAAGTGAGCTTCTTTGGTGAGTTTTCACCTTTTTTCAGGGGTTTTACTCTCCTTTTGTCGTTTCTTTGCTTTTCTGGTGTTTTCTGCCTGTTTCCTGTTCCTCTGGGAACGTTTGAGTATTGATTTTACACCGGGTTTCCCATTTTGTCTATTTTGGGTCTGGGCCTTTGGGTTTGGGCTCAGTGTCTCTGGCTGTTATGCTTGCTCCCACACCTTGTCCCTCAGTTTTCGGTCTGTTATGACCGTTTCCCAGGGGGTTCTGTCTGGGGGCTGTGCTTTGCCTTTCTGTGGTGTTTCTCTGCCGGAGAAACCTCTCCGACCAGACCTCTCATGCCGGCTATCCACCCATCAGTTCTTCGACTGATGCTAAAGCCACCGGTTGTGTGCTCCAGCTCCAGTGGTTGTTTCAGCACTGTGCCTAGAGTGTGGTGTCTGTCTTCTAGGTGGTGTGTGAGATGGGAGTGAGTCTCCAGTACTCGGGCTGCATGCGCCTAGGGTTACCTTCCCTAGGTGCCCTGTAAGTATTGCCCTTGGGGCTTGGGGTTACCTTCCACAAGTTCCTTGGGTCCTGCTTCTGCTAGGCTGTCTACTTTTTGGTTTTTGGACGCCCTTTGTGTGATGGGGTGTTGTCTCCCTTGTTCGCCTTAGGGTAAGGGGCAGTTTGCACTGGTAGGGGCGCAGGGTACTGCACAGCTTGTTTTCACCAATCATAGCGGCCAGCTCTGTTCCTCCTGGGTACACTGTCCTCTTGCGGGGGTTTTCTTTTTCCTTTTTGTTTGTCTACCTGGTGGGGGGACCCTGCCTTTGATTCTTGCCCCCTTTGTACTGGATTCTCTTCCGACTTCTGGTGGTTCCCCCTGCTAGGTCCCCATGAGTGTACACGTCCCGGGGGTTCAGTTCTTAGAATGTTGTTTGGTAGACATGGGCGCTGGTTAGCAGTACCCTGTCTGGGATTACCTGAGCATGAGTCCTCATATAATAAATGCTCAGGACCCTGGGAAATCCCTAGGGGAAGCGTGGGCCCGATGGATGTTGCCCCGGAGTCCTTCCCTCGCTTTGTGCGAGTTTTAGGGTTGCTCTGTCCCCTTGTCTCAGGGGTGACACTCTCTATTTTGCCTCCGTCAGCTGCCTGTGGGGTTGGTGACACCTTCGGCCCAGGGTCCTGTGAGTTTTGTTGCTTGTTGTGGCTCGGTTACCCAGTTTTTTGCTGACTAAGTGGGTGCAGGCAGCACGGGCATTGCACGTTAAATTTTGGTGGCAACGCACTAGGTTGTTTGCTCCCCGGAAGCCCCGAGGCTGCCCCGTTTTGGTTGATAGTCTTGTCGGGTCCCCCCCCCCCTTCCTCCCTGCATCTGGGTCTTTACCATCTGTAGGTTCAGGGTCGGGGCGGGGTTTGTGGGAAAAATTGACTCCTGTAATTCATTTAAATTGATGCTAATTTTCGATAGCTGCGAAGGACCACTACTTTTTAAAGGAAAAGTGGAAACTGGGTAAAGCAAGTGGTTTACTATTAAATCCATGAACTAGTGTCCTATGGATATTATTGATAAATATTTAATTGAATATTAAAGGGACTGTAATTTATGAATCAAATTCTCTCACCGAAAAGGGGGGTTATATGCCAAAAGACTATTGTATCCATGGCATCATTTCAGTGTGGTTTGTTCACTGAAGTAAATTAATTGAGTAATTGCAAGAATTAGGCAAAAATAATTAGAGGCGAATGGACCTCAAGATACTACGATAGACTAATATTACAAGCTGTTCTTAAATGCAAATCCTGCTCTGAAACTCTCCCTGGACAGATGCAATATGTCCTATTATCACCACACCAGAAATAAATATCTCTTTGATATCCCCAGAGTCAAACTTAATCTGTGTAAACACTCTGTGCAAATAAAGGGACCCAGTCTATGGAACTCACTCCCTAATTAATTGAAAAGCTGTCCAACTTTTGCGTCATTCAAAAACAAAACTAAAAAGTACCTAATTTCATCTTCATAGTTTTTTACCTTTTGCTTTAAAATTACACTGTATCTATTGCTACCCAATCTCCCAATCCTTATGTACCCAATCTGAACATCTTTATCATTGTGATCATTGCTGTCTTCTTATATGTGCTATCAATCTGCTGTATGGTGTCTATTAATCTTGTTTAAATTACCAATCAAGTTGTCAATGTAATCAATCAGAGCTTTAATAAACCAATGTGCTTTACTATACTTACTAATCTCTCTCATCACATTTTTTTTCTTGCAATGTATCTGTTATCATTTTATTAATTTTGCTAGAATTTACCTACTTAAAATTATCTGTTAGATTAAGGACTTGCCCGAAACGCTGTGCATACTGGTGGCTTTACAAGATTGTAAATACAGTACTATGCTATGTATTCTCTCAAACCCAATGTACCTTCTTGTATATAAATAAATAAATTAATAAATAAATAAATGAATTAAATAAATAAATAAATAAATAAGTGATTAGTAACATGGATCTCAATGGGAGATCATTAAAATGTCTATGTTATTAGTATCTACATTAACATATACAGCTTAGCTGTGAATTGCGAGAGGTGTGAAGTTAACTGCCACACTCCTGACGACGTATTGCGTCTGACAAAATTGTTGCCTCAAGGTGGGACAGCCTAGTGCCTCGCTTGACGTGGACTTGGTTGCTGCAAGGCAAGTAGACTATAAAAACTTTCTACCTGATTATTAATAATACATCCTAAATTAAAGGAAATAATCCTACTGAATATAGCAATCACTGTAGAATTTGTCTACAGATATTAATGGAATATAATTAAGAATATTGCTAAAGAAGAGACGTACAGGGTACTGGATTTTTGTTGTAATTGAATGGCCTAATGACAACTAATCTAAATGTTAAATGTGCACACAGTATAACAAATAGAAAATTTATTGTTGCCGAGCCGCATGTCCGTTGGTGGAGAGAATTATGCAATCCTTCGTCCTCAGCTGCTGTGTGAAGGACGTTGACTTAGGATTTGGTATCACTCTGGTTCCTGGACACGGCTATTGATATCCAATTTACCGTGGCAACGCTCTTGTAAATGTAATAACGAATAATTAAACTAAGCAAATGCTTTGCTGTAGCGTCGTCTCTCTCTTGCATGTTGCTAATATGGCGTCGCTCGTCGGAGTTGGGCAGCAAGCAAGTGACACTCCTTCCTCTCTGGCTGTGCTATGCATACGCAGCCAGCTCAAAGTATTCTCGAGCTTAAAGTATTTTATTTTTACTTGCAATTAATTGGGAAGACAAGGACTGGTGACGAGTGCTTATGTCACTAAATGATGTATTAAGGTGCAATATATTTTTGCACAATGCAAGTCAGCTTATTAAGACTGCATAAAGAAATATCATATGAATTGTTTTACTTTGCAATATTTTCCACTGTAGTTGTTAACACTTTCCTGGATTTTCGACTTGGAATTACGGGCATTTTCCCTAACCGCTTGTCGGATCACGATGTAAATTTACGGTGCGGTTTAAAATATTTGTAAAAAATCCAATTTAAATCCGATTTACTTGGGGTTTGTTTCAATCTCCGCGCCATGGAATTCCCGTTCTCTCGGGTAGGCCGCAAGTCACGTTGGCCTACTGGGTCACGTGACAGGCCCATTGTTTTGTTGTCACGTGGAGCGATCGGATCTCTCTCCCCTCGGCCTCCCCTCGGCTCTCCCCTCGCCCAACCTACACAATGCAGACACAAAGAAAGTTCAGAAAAGAAAATGAGTTCGCAGGGCAGATGGAACAGTAAGACTACAGCAGGTTGTGGTGAACAAACCACAGGCAATTGTTGACTACAATAAGTTCATGAAGGGTGTTGACCACTTTGATCAAATGGTAAAGTATTACCATTTTGCCAGGAAATGTCACAAGTGGACCAAGAAAATAACATTTTATTTCTTGCAAATGGCATTGCAAAACGCTTATGCATTGTACAAGGCCAACACAGATGATCGAAGGAAACTAACTCTGCTCCAGTTCCATGAAGTTGCTATTTGGTCTTTATTGAAATTTGACAATGCAGAGTGGCCTGCAACAACTACACCATCTCCACATCTAGTTCATGCTCCAGACATAAATGATGACACTGGTCCTGTGTATCCTGCTGTTGACCCGTCAACACCTGGCCCGTCGGGTGTAAGGCGCCCTCTCTTCACGTCTACACCTAGTGCTGAAGCTGAATCTGATGAAGATAGTTCATATTCCACATTAGTGTTTGAAAACAATAGTGAGTGAGAGCGACGATTCAGACAGTAGTTTATTGCCAACCCAGAGACAACAGCGACGTGTTGTTATAGCAGAGACTCGCCTGAACTATAAATTGAAACATGAGCTGGTAAAAATCCCCAAACGTCGCAGGTGTGAAGTGTGTTCAAAGTCGGGTATCAGGAAGGAAACTGGTATAGCGTGCAAGACATGCGATGTTCCACTTTGCGTCATACCTTGTTACACCACTTATCACAGGAAAAGGGTGTATTGGGTGGACAAGAAATAACCACCCACACCAGCTTCACTCCACCTAGGAACATCTGTTGAGCAACTTCAGGAATCAGTACCTGAAGGAGGTGGAGTGGAGATAAAATGCTCAACTTATTTTACTACAATCGTCTTTGCTTTGGTAAGTACACATAATTGTCTTAGATTGTTTCAGTATTGTAGTCTATTTTCTTAGGAATATTTTGATACCTAAATGAGAACTGTAGCACGAAAACTAAAGTAAGTATACACGAAACAAGAGAAACTTTTTTTGTGGGTGTTGCGGGTGTGAGTTGGAGTGTCAAGAGTGGGTTCCGGTTGTGTGTTTTCCGTCATCTCTACAGCTGTGAATTCCAAGGAATTGTATTTGATATGCATATGTCTGTGTAGGGAATTTTATTCCGAACACTATACAAAAGAAAAAAACGGTGTGAAACAAGTATAAACTTGAAAAACATGAGCAAAGTAAAAACTTTTGACGCTCACGGGTACAAACACGCGTAAGATTTTATTCGCTGCAAATTTATTTGACGCTCTGTTGACCAATTCTACCCATGTTCTTATAGAACTTTCTATTGCGAACACATTGCTATAAAAATGAAATACGTAGCTCCAGAAAAAATGTCAGGACAGTGAAATAAGTAGAAGCATTCAAAGTGCTGCATCACACCAGTGTCGTCGCTGCTGAAATCACGGCTAACGCTTCGGCCAGTTCCCACACTCGTGTGGGTCACCCGATACCATAATTAGACATTGATAGGCATATGTCTGGGTGGGGAATTTTATTGCGAGTTCAGTGATATCAAAATAAGCGCTGTAGGATGACTGTGAGGCTGGCAACAAACGAAAGAGTATGAACATTTACTTCCTGTTTGGGTGTCACGGCGAGTCATCTTCGTGTTTATTTACTTCGTGGTTGGATACCAAATGCTTGGGTGACATTTTATGCATATGATCTTGTAGAGAATTTTATTGCCAACGCATTGATACCAAAAAAAAAACGTAGCTCGAGAATTGATGTTAGGAGCGTGAAAAGATTATAAACTTTTTTGTGTTTACGCTTGAGCGCCCAGAACGCCGCGCGCACAACCCGCTTTTTTTTCCAGCTAGTGCCGCACGCACTAAAGTGTTAACCCTTGAATGGCGCCTGGCTATTTAGCATGTGTCACTCACAGGCGCATACCAAAAAAAAAAAAAAAAAATAATAATAAATTTTTCTTCTAAACCTGTTAATTTGTGTTCACTTATCATGGGAAAAAATAATAAAAAAATTATAAGTGGCATATATTGCCCGCTATAGGGCGGGGAAGTCTGGCAAAAAACAGGCGCTGACTCGGCGTGCGTCCCAGGCAGTCTGTTACTCCCCAGCTGTCAGGCCGGAGTTGCCACAAAGAGATAATTACCTATTTATTTCAATGTCTCTGATTGATTTTTCATAGTTTTTTTGCTGTAATATTATTCAATAGTGTGTAGTGTGATATATTTATATAATAAAATGAGTGGATCATCGCTGTACTCAAAAATATGGTGTGCATATTGTTGATTCAATTATGTTCATCAAACAGTGAACAAATACTTTGTCGGTTATTACACTATATACACAGGTTATATATAAGTACTGTATCTGCATGTTTTGTTCACCATAACGAACCACTAAGTTGGCATGCTGAGTGGCAGTGCCAGTGGCAGCCCGCCACTGGCTGCTACTTCCTCCCTCCCTCAAGTCACCTGACTCACCCACATTCTCCTCCCACAATACTGTTTTTGCTTTTATTCACTATATACAGACGCTATATATAAGTATCTACATTCGTGTTCACCATAATGAACCACTAAGTTGGTATGCTGAGTGGCAGTGGCAGCCCACCACTGGCTGCCACTCCCTCCCTCCCTCACCTCACCTGATTTGCCACCATTCTCCTCCCACCATACTGTTTTTGCTTTTATATACAGACGTTATATATAAGTATTTACATGTTTTGTTCATCATAACTGTACATCTAAGCTTGTATGGTGAGTAAAGGCACAAAGACGTAGCTACTCACACAGTCAGTTGGTGGCTGCCGCCCTCAAGGCCAGGCGCACTAATATTTCTCCTCCAACAATACTGTTTGTGAGGTTATTACGCTATATAAACACATTATATATAAGTATCTACCTGTTTTATTCACCATACTTGTACAAGTAAACTGGTATGGTGCCCAAAGACCATCGTGGTCACCAGTAAACAACATGATAAGTCGTGCAGACGACGCCACAGCTCTAACCTAAATGGCGGCTTCCAACCTACTCCTCTTGCTGTTTATACCCTCTATACACACGTTATATATAAGTATCTACATTTGTGTTCACCATAGCGAACCACTAAGCTGGTATGGTGAGTGCAGTCAATAAAAGATGGCCACACACAGTCAGAAGACAATGCCACTACCCTCCCTCCTACAGCATTACTCCTCCCTCCATGGAGCACAACGCTAAATATCACCACAATCCTGCTATTATCAGAACTCCCTGGTCAGTTTTATCACAGTCAGGGGTCTTCTGTAATAATATCATCACTACATAATAGCATGAACAAGTATATTATGGCATTTTTAGGCGATGCTGTGGTCACAAGCTGAACAGCCGTGCTGTGAGCTCATGCTGCGTGTGTCAGGCTTGGTAGCTCACTCAATACTGAGGCCCCTAACACCCAGGAATTTGGCCCACGATTTAAAAAAAAAATGGCGTCTGTTTACAAGAGCCCTGAGGAAGGTAATTACCTAAGTGCAATTACCTAAGGGTAGTTACAGGATGAGAGCTATGCTCGTGGTGTCCCGTCTTCCCAGCACTCTTTGTCATATAACGCTTTGAAACTACTGACGGTCTTGGCCTCCACCACCTTCTCACCTAACTTGTTCCAACCGTCTACCACTCTGTTTGCGAAAGTGAATTTTCTTGTATTTCTTCGGCATCTGTGTTTAGCTAGTTTATATCTATGACCTCTTGTTCTTAAAGTTCCAGGTCTCAGGAAATCTTTCCTATCGATTTTATCAATTCCTGTTACTATTTTGTATGTAGTGATCATATCACCTCTTTTTCTTCTGTCTTCTAGTTTTGGCATATTTAATGCCTCTAACCTCTCCTCGTAGCTCTTGCCCTTCAGTTCTGGGAGCCACTTAGTAGCATGTCTTTGCACCTTTTCCAGTTTGCTGATGTGCTTCTTAAGATATGGGCACCACACAACCGCTGCATATTCTAGCTTTGGCCTAACAAAAGTTGTGAACAATTTCTTTAGTATATCGCCATCCATGTATTTAAAAGCAATTCTGAAGTTAGAAAGCGTGGCATAGGCTCCTCGCACAATATTCTTTATGTGGTCCTCATGTGATAGTTTTCTATCTAGAACCACCCCTAGATCTCTTTCTTTATCAGAATTCTTTAAAGATTTCTCACATAATATATAGGTTGTGTGGGGTCTATGTTCTCCTATTCTACATTCCAAAACATGGCATTTATTAACATTAAATTCCATTTGCCAAGTGGTGCTCCAGATACTTATTTTGTCCAGGTCATCTTGAAGGGCATGACAATCATCTAAGTTTCTTATCCTTCCTATTATCTTAGCATCATCAGCAAACATGTTCATATAATTCTGTATACCAACTGGTGGATCAACTGTATACAACTGATAGATAAGAGTTCACTGCTGCCACCATGGGCAAGTGGTGAACCCCGTGTATTCGCGGGCCGTTTAAATCTTGCATAGTACTCCAAAGCATCATATGATGCGATGCGCAATTTACTGCAAGTCGGTCAAAGCATCATATGATGCGATGCGCAATTTAAGGGTTAATGCACCTAAATGAACGAATTCAGTAAGCAATAATATGCTTCGTAAATAATTAACTAAATAAACGATTATCCTTAGTAAGGGAATGTAATTAACTAAACTCTGTTTAGATGCAAACTAAATGTGGAGAGATTCATGTTTTAGCCTGTAGCTACCTCCCGGCGTCATTGAGACTGTGGGAAGAATTTGGCTAATATTGCGTCGCAATAAAAACATTAATTGAATTAGTTCTACAAATTAGTAGAGTTAGTAATTACTATGGTTAATACAATAATGATGTATTGTAATACAAGAAATGATGTATTAGTGTTGGAAACTTTCCAACAGGGTTTACCATGGTTTTGAGACATTCGGTTGGTCTTGGGGAATTCCCCTTCCAGGGTAACGATGGGGGCATTCGAGCCTGTTCTTCCAGCCGTGTTGTATGAGTCTGCCAGTATGCTCCCTTCCTTTGTGTTTTTCACGGCTGCCCCAGTTTTTCTTGAGGCTGGGACTTTGGGGGGACGGCTCAGCCTTGGGGCCTGCCGTATGGGTTCCCGGGGCTGGGGAAGGGCTAACTTGGGGGGCCTCTGGCCCCATTGGAACCCGCTGTTTTTTTCAACCCTCTGGGCGGGGCTTGCGGTAGCATGGAGTGGGGTTTTTCCTTCCCTACTCTCCGCACGAGTTGATGGGCATCGGCCCTTCCCCCGACTTGGTTCCTTGTCCCTTTCGCCTGTTGGTTCCGCCCTGTTGGTGAGTGCTCTTTTCCGTTGTTCACCCCTTTTAACTTGGGACGGGACTTCTCTGTCATGTTCCCCTCTTCTTGGGGTTCTGCTTGACTTTAGGTTTCTGGTGTGACTGGGTTTTTTGGTGCCTTCGTCGTTTGTGCTTGTTTCTGTATTCTCGTAGATTCTGGGTGGTTTTTGCTCCTTCCCGTATTATTGGATCGCCTGTTGTCTGCCGGTTCAGCTTCATTCCGGTCCTTTCTAGGACTTGTTGATCCTCTTCCGTGCTTCCTCTTGAGTTTTCTGCCCTGTCTCGGTCTTTTGTTCATGTATCTTCTCTCCGTGTTGTGTCTTGGCGCTGCTCGTTTTCCTTCTATATTCCTGGTCCGAGATGCCAGGTTGGGCTGCTTGTAGCCCAATTGGGCTACTGGTGGCCCGGTTGGATTCCATTTGGTTCATTAGTTTCCTTAATGAGCTGGCTATGTGTGTCGTTGCTTACTCCTTTTTTAATATTTTGGCTTCTGTTCCTGTGTGTTGGGCTGTCTCTCTTCAGCGAATCGGCCAGAATACGTCCTGTTGGGCTATTTTCGTTCGTGTCCTGCGCATGCACCGTGGGAGTTTGTTTTGGTTCGGACAGTGTGCACTAGTGCTGGGGTTCTCCGTCCATTTTCTCCAGAGTGCTTTGCCTCTTGCTCGTCTCATTCTGCAGTCCGTGCCCTGTTGCTCCTGGGGGGGTGTTCTGTGATGCTGCTATGGGGAGGTTGCTGGGTTTTCCCTGCGTTTTAGGTAGGGGGCGCCTCCGTCACCTCTCCCCCTCCTCTTCTGCATGGGTGGCTCTGGCCTGCTTCCGCGGGTGGTGCTCCCGGTTCTCTGCTGCGGGTGCACGATACCCTGGCTGCCTCGGGCGGCACCTGCCTTGTGACATTGTCTTGACCCTTCCATGCCACTGTTCTGCAGGTGAGTTTAAGGGGTCTGGCGTCTCCTTCGTCCAGGCGCTGGATCGTTTTTGGGGGTACGAATGGGAGTATATACGTACATGAGTACATGGAACATACTAACAGGGGTGCCTGCAGCAGGCCTATTGGCCCATACGTGGCAGGTCTTGTTCCGAACCTCCCGATACGGACGTCAAGCCCCTAGGTGACTGCAGGAGGCCTCTCGCCCCATACAGGGCGGCTCCTGATTGCCCATCCAGTCCCTCTCCTATGTATGTCCACCCATGTGGGCTTAGGGAGTAGAAGAACTCCTAGATCCCCATCAAGCAGGTTTCGTGCTTGTGTTTGGGGCCCCACCTTCACTGTGTTCCTCGGTTCCTACGCACTGATCGGTGCGTAAGTGGTGGTGTCTGTTGTGTGGGTACATGTTCCTGTGTCAAGGGTGTTCTGTGGTGATGTTTTGCTGCAGTTTTGATACTGTGGTTGTGTGTTGGAGTGAGCTTGTGGCGTTTTGTTCGGCCCTTCCGTGCTTCTTCCTGGGACCTTCCTTGTTTGGGTTATTTGTTTCCATGCTTTCTGGGTCACTCATTTCTTGCTGGTCTTGCTGTACCTATCTTAGCTTTTCCATGTACATTCAAATTGAAGTTCTGATGTTTATTCAGGTCATGTACATACTTACAAGGTGAGATACAAACATAATGGAACATTGGATTCTCTGTTCTCCCGTAGTTGTGCTTGTTGGGGTTGAGCTTTGGCTCTTGGTCCCGCCTCTCCGCTGTTGGTCACTTAGTGTGTGGGTTCCTGGGCCTGCTGGGCTCTCTCGTATCTACGTTTGATCCTGTCTGGAGTCAGTCTCTACCATTCTCTGCCTTTGCCGCGAGAAGTTCCTTCCGGTTGTATGTTGCATGTTACATGTTGCATATTGTGTGTGGTGCATGTTGCTGGTGCGTGTGTGTATTGGTAATGTGTGCCACGGTGCCATGTGGTACTTGTTACTGTGTTGGGATGTTGTGGGGTGACATTTTGCTGTAGTTTTGTGCCTGGGGTTATGCTTTGGTTCTTTCGTCCTGCCTCTTCCCTGTTGCTTCCCTGATATCTCCTGGGCTCTGTCAGGTCTGCACTTGCAGCTGTATGTGGGGTCTGCTTCCACCACTTCCCTTCCTCGTGCATCTCCTTCACACTGTTGTGTGTTTTGTTTGTGTCTTTTCACCTTCATGTTGCCAGGTTTGGGTTCCTGTTTTCCTGGCTTGCTCTGCCTGTGGGCTTTTTCAGAGTCTCGCAGTGTTCCTTCTCTGGGGTCTCGCATTGGGCTTGTAGTTTCCGATGTCCTGGTGAGCTCGCTCGCGTGGGTTTTTTTTCTGTTCGACAGACATTCCATCCCCGTCTTTGCCGGCTTGGATTTCCAGCTCAGCCTCCTCGGTGGTCGCACCCGAGATCTTCCCGCGGCTCCGCCTCTTCCTAGGCTTGTTTGAACCTTGACAGGGCTGGTTGGGTTCTGCCTCGAGTCTCTCACCTTTGGTAGTCAGTTGGGTGGCTTCATTGTTGGTGTCCCACCTGCATGCTTTTCTTGGCTGCGTTAGTTGGCGTTGGCTTGGCTTTTCTTGTGGAAGTTGGGGGCCGTTGATTTGCCACATACTGTCGCCTCGTTTTGTGCGGAGCTGGCGGAGCCGCTTCAGCTTGCTTTCGATCTTTGTGTTACATCTGCACCATTCGTAGGCTGTCTCGTGCATTGTTTCACCTCTGGCCTGTTCTTGCACTGCTTGAGCTGTCTGAATCTCTGGACAGCGTGCTCTTTCTTCTCCTCGATTGGTGGTGGCCCCTTCGGTTCGGGTTTGTTTTGACAGCTCTTTTTCCTGTTGGTGTTTGCCTCTAGAGCTCTGGTTGCTGAGCTTCTTGCTCTCCTTCAGTCATGGCATTTGGTTTGTTCGGTTGCAGCCGTCCCCCTCTTTTCTGGCATGGGGTGAGGCTGCTGCGATCCGGGGGGAGAAGTCCTTGGTTTGTTTGTGGTTGCTTGGTCGAGCCAGGGTGCGTCATGTTTTGTGTTCAGTTGCGGCCCTTCGCTGTTATTTGCATGCCACGGCTTCTGTGTCTTGGGCGCGCTTTGGGTTGATCCGGTTCCATTCTTCCCTGTTCGCGGGAGAAGGTGTCCCGAGTCGTCCGCCGTGTTTTTGCGGGTAGGCAGCCTGTGTTCTTTGCCCATGCCTGTGGCGTTCGTGGATTCGCTGCTCTTGCTGCTGTCTTGGTGGCGTGTCCTTGCTGACTTCGGGCACAGGGTTTGTTGGCAGTCGTACAGGGGCCTGGCTGCTCGTTGTCTCGTGTTGTTCCCGGGCCCTTTCGAGCCTGTGTTGTCTTGGGTTGGCGGCTGCAGCCAGTTGTCTCACTTTCTGTTGAGGGGGTGCATGGTGTTCGCCTCCCGGATCCGTCCCTTTGACCTTCCTCTGTGGGTTCATTCATTTCATTCATTTTGGTATCAAATTGTGCGCATTCTAAAGGCGCTTAATTTGAAACTATCCCGAGGTCGATCAGATAAAAAAAAACAGCGTTGAATGTAATATAACGCCATTTTCTGGGTGAGCCCCAGAGGTACCCTGGAGCTTATCGGGCTAATGTATGTTATATTAGACTGGGACATTAGCTAAGGAGTTCAGACCTAGCAGGGACCAGCGCCAGAACCTGGCCCCTGCAGAGAGGTTTCAGGGAGCAATGGCCCTGGAAAACCCCTTTGTGGTTGGGGTTTTCCTTATCTGCCATCAACCGGGGTTAGGCACCCAGAAAGGTAGGCATAACAAAACAAACCCCACATGGTAAAAAACTAAAACAAAAAAACGAATAAGAGAGGTAGAAACTCCCTACAATCACAAGGAAACAAGCAAACATCACACTTTACTGCCATGCTGATCGTCTACGCAGCCCTCCCCACCCCGAGAGGGGGAGGGGGGGGAGCCCCGGACCTACCGCGCTGGCTGCCAAGCTTCAACCAACGCAAAAAAACCACCGACCGGTGGGAGGGAGGGTTGCCAGGGAGCCTCCGGGGCTCACCCAGAAAATGGCGTTTCATTACATTCAACGCTGGTTTTCTGTGGGGAGCCCCTACGGCTCCCTGGAGCTTCATACCCAAAGAGAAGGAAAAGAAAGGGCTAACCCGGGAGGCGGCCACCACAAACTCTGCAACACAAAGCCAAGACAACAGGTTGCAACCTGCGACCAAAGGCAACAAGAACACACAGGAGCAGACTCGCATAAAGAATGGGCGGCCAAGAACCTTTGCGACCCTCAAATCCCTGCCCCCAAAATGAGCCCTAGAGGTCACCAACACAGCAGCAAAAGCTGCAAACGTCTGAACAGCACGGGCGCAAAGACAGACCGCAGGTTGGAAGAATGAAAAACTCTGCGGACGACCTGGGAAACCCGAGCCCTGAAAACAGGGAACGAGGGGAACCGGATCAACCACAGCGCATCCCCAGACACGGTACGCAGGCAACAGCAAAAAGCACAACCAGACATCACAGGACGCACCCCCGACCAAACCAATCAAGCATCAATAACCCAAGAACTTCTCCGGAAAGCAGCCGTCTCGACAGTCGCCAGGACGGAGAAAGGCTGTACACGTACAAATATACCACCAGTACCAAAGAGCAGAAACCTGAACCGAAGGGGCTACCACAAACTGAGGAGAAGATAAGATGGCACCCTGATCAAGGACCAGGACGGCTCAGGCGACGCATGAGCAGGCCGGAGGTGAAACAAAACACGAGAAAGCGTACGAAATGTCATACTGTCGCCAAGACGAAGCTCGCAGGTGGGACACCGTCAACAAAGCCACCTGAACACCACAGAGATGGTGATATCCTCGTCAAAATACCAGATGCAAAGAGCCGAGGAGAAGGCCGAACCAGAACCAGTCACATACAGGACCGATTTGACCTGCCGAAAGAGGAGCCGCAGTAAAACGCCCCGGGTTCGGACACCTATCAAGCAGCGTCTGAAAATAAGGCTGGGCCGGCCACCAAGGAACCATAAGGACTGCTCTCGTGGGAATGGGCTGCAACTGAGCCAGAACTCGAAGCAATAGCTGAACCAGGAGAAGAGGAACAGATACCCCCACCTCAACCAGTTCTGCCGAAAAGCATCCACCGTGAATGACTCGCAGGTGGGTAAGGGCGCCGCATAAAATGGGCGACACCTAGACCACGATGACTCGAAGACGTCCACGGCCAGGAGTCCATACGTCCGACATAGCCAACAAAACGAGTCAGCGACGACTGGCCAATCCGCGAACAGAGGAATGAACCGAGACAGCTGTCCACCAGGACGCAGGACACACCCCGGACATGAACCTCACGGTTAGCCAAACCCCGAGAATCCAGCAAACGAGTCACTACGGAACCAACCCCAAAGGTCAACACCTAAGAGAAACCCTGTGGTTCAGGCAAGAACCGCCAGAGAACAGTCCGAACGGAGCTGAATGGTAGAGCACCGAGTGACCCAAACCCTCCGATGCATAAACCAGACAACCATGAACTCCTGAACCCTGCTGTGAACCCAACGGACGGACAGACTCCACCATCCCCGTCCGACCTGGTGAGCACTGGTCACAAAGCCCCAGCCGAGAGATGACCCGTCCATGAGCACATCGAGCGAAGGCTCGGGTAGGTGCCAAGGCACGGAACCCCGAAAACCCCAAAGAGGAAGCTGGTGACACAGCACCAACACAAGATCCCCGGAGGAACGAACCCAACGAATGCAAGAGGCGGAAGGGGAGTCTCCAAAGGAACCAAACAGACACCAAAGCCAAGCCCGACCCCGCGGGCAGACCAGCAAGTCGAAGTTCAGACTCGCACAACTGCTCAAGTAACCGCTGAGCAACCCGGGACCCCCTCATGAACAGCCGAAGGTGGGACCACAGCCGCAGTAACACTTCTGGAGGGAAAGACAATGAGTGGCCCAATAGCCCTAAACAAGTCCCAGGTCCGAACCCGGGATGGAAACAGATGGAATGGCCTCCCGATCACCAGGAAACCAAACCCGGCGATATGGAAAGAACCACACCCCTGGCGAGCAGACAAGCGGACTGACTGGAAGCCCACACCAGCCAGTCGTCGAGGTAGGCCAGACACTGAATCTCAAGCATACTCAGACAGGGCACTAAGATCCGGAAATACACATACATATACACATACACATACACACAAGGTATGTTACACACACACGTGTGTATACACATGTGCACACACACACAGCATACACATGTACATGCTTACACACCATGAGCGTAACTCTCATCCTGTAACTACACTTAGGTAATTAGACACATACATTTTAAAAGAAAAATACAAGTCGCTGACCAGTGGGCAGAGAGCACCACACCGGCCAGGCAAAGAAGGCACAAAACTGCATCAAAAGGCCCACCTCGACAACGAAACCTCAAAGTCGCAGCACGACCACAACATGTGTCAAGACCCAAAAAGATCAGTCTGCAAGCCAGGAAGAACCCGGAACTCCAGAAGGCAGAACCAGGTCACACGAGGAAACATAGCCCCCTGAACCCACAAAGGGGCCCAAGAGGAAGAAACCTCCGGAACGGAACCAAAGAACCCAAAGGAACCCAGAATCGAACCAGGGGAAGCCCGAACCACCACATTTGACGGCGGAGAAACACCACAGAAAGGCAAAGCACAGCCCCCAGACAGAACCCCCTGGGAAACGGTCATAACAGACCGAAAACCGAGGGACAAGGTGTGGGAGCAAGCATAACAGACAGGGACACAGCCCAAACCCAAGGGCCCAGACCCAAAACATACAAAAAGGAAGCCCGGTGTAAAATCAACACTCAAACGTTCCCAGAGGAACAGGAAACAGGCAGAAAACACCAGAAAAGCAAAGAAACAACAACAGGAGAATAAAACCCCACACCAGAAAAGCAAAGACACAACAACAGGAGAATAAAACCCCTGAAAAAAGGTGAAAACTCACCCAAGAAGCTCGCTCGCACACCCAAGCGCATGTAAACAAACCGCAATGACGCCCTGGTGGCCACACCGGGAAACTGGCAGACGAAAATGGCCGCCAGAACAAGAGGGCTGTGACCGACGCTAAAGATACGAAAAGACGCCAGCAAAAGTGGGAAGCAAGCAGACTGGATGGGTGAAAAACTCCGCCCAAAAGCAGAAAACGCAGGCAGGGGCAAACCGCCCCAGAACTGCTAGCAGGCATCCCCCACAGCCATGGGAACCAGCAACAGAGGCCCTGGGGCAGAGCTGTCCTCCAAGCCCTCCGCCCTTAAAGAAAAGCAAGAGTCCATGGGAAAGGCAGCAAGAAAGTGCCGCTGGTAAGACCCAGAAGCCTTGGCAACAGGAAGAGGCTCGAAAACCTCCGTCCCCCAACCCGAACGGGGCAGCCCCCAAAAACCGCCCGAGTCTCAGCCCCAATTAAACCCCGCCCCGACCCTGAAACCCGCAGACGGTCTGGAGCCGGGAACAGGGAGGGAAAGAGGCGAACAGCACCTAACCAAAACGGGGCGGCCTCGGGGCATAAGAGTGGGAAGCCAACCTAGCATGTTGCAGCAACCTAACCTAGCTTGCAACACGGATGCCGCCTGTACTCTGAACAGTAATAACATCAGGAGAGTACTGGAAAACGAGCAGAGAATCTCTCTCGCAAGATTCCAGGTCAAGGTGTCAGTGACCCAACAGGCAGCACGACGGAGGTAAAAGTGGCGACTCACCCGGAGACAAGGGCACAGCAACCAACGATCCCGTACAAGACGGGTTGGAACCCGGAAGACACATTCAATGTACCCCTGAGCCCAGACAGGGGTTTCCAGGGCCCGTAGGCTGACTGCTACGGGAAGCCCGGGCAAGGTGTTGCTAAGAAACCCAAAAATAACAAGAGGGTAGAGGATAACACTGAAAACCCCTGCGACGTGTACAATCACAGGGGCCTAGCAGAGGGCCGCCAAACACTACCAGTGGAAGTATAGCCACACTAGGCAGACCCCCACCAGGCTAGAAAATAAAAACAAAAGAAAACCCCAACAAAAGTACACCGTCTCCAGATGCAACAGGAACCGGTCGCCGCTTAGGTGGCAGGCTGTGCAACACCTTGACGCCCTAACCAGCACAATACTAATCCCTACCCAGGGCCAAACAAGGGCCCCAAGGGCGAGGCAAATGCCGAGCAGCAAGAACCTCTACGGGAATGGTTCCCGATCGTCCCAGGGAAGATAACCCTGTTATGCAAGGGCAGTGCTCACAGGGCGCTTAGGGAAGTCAAGTACTAAGCGCATGCAGCCCCGGCACTGATGAGGTACTCCTGGCCACCGCACAACACAACACACGGCAGTGAACGCCAGACAAGGCAAACACCGCCTAGGAAACTGAGGTCAGAGAAGCATCTATCCCGGTGACATTAGCTTAAAAACTGAAGCTTGGCAGCCGGCGCGGTAGGTATGGGGCTCCCCCCCTCCCCCTCTCGGGGCGGGGAGGGCTGTGCTGACGATCGGCATGGTAGTAAAGTGTGATGTTTGCTTGTTTCCTTGTGATTGTAAGGAGTTTCTACCTCTCTTTTCGGTTTTTTGTTTTAGTTTTTTTACCATGTGGGGTTTGTTTTGTTATGCCTACCTTTCTGGGTGCCTAACCCCGGTCAATGGCAGATAAGGAAAACCCCAACCACAAAGGGGTTTTCCAGGGCCATTGCTCCTTGAAGGAGCCAGGTTCTGGCGCTGGTCCCTGGTAGGTCTGAACACCTTGGCTAATGTCCTGGTCTAATATAACATACATTAGCCCAAGAAGCTCCAGGGAGCCGTAGGGGCTCCCCACAAAAATGAATTTTATATAAATATTTTTGTAGTGGATGCGAGTCCTGTCCAAAGCTAGCACTCAGGAGAAAAAAAATGGACATGATACGTGTCTGAAGAGAGCGATAATGTTAACTCCAGTATCTTCGATCTCACTCCATCTATGTTGGTGTATGCAATTTTCAGGAACTTGTTCCCCTCCTTATTCTTCACTCCCCCCTCTCTCTAATCCTTTTGTTGGTTTGCCTTTATGTACCACTTTACTGGTTTGCCTGCCTTTCACTTTGTAGGAAAAAAGAATTGATTTCTTCTTCATTCCTGCTCTCATTTAAACGTTTTGCCTCGGCGAGGTTCAGTCTCAGCTTCTCGCTATCTTCTTTTGAAAGATCTCGTCTTTATGACCTTACTTTCCGTACCTCATCACTTTGTAATTTTCTAGCATTCCTTAGTACTTCTTCCATCTGTTTGGCACCATTTAGGGTGATCCTCAAAGGTCGATCTTTCCCTTTTACGTACTTTCCAATCCTCCTGTAGTCGCAGACATTCTCGATGGTAGTAAGACCTTCCACAAGGCCAACAATTTTATCTACTACTTTTGCTTCTTCTACAGCTCTTTCTGACCTGGAAGTTATCTCCTTTTCTTTGCAGCCAAAAATGATCAGGGACTTACTCCGATCAACTGTGTTTTGCACCAACTTTGGGTTAGATGCCAATTCTTTTTTCACTTCCAGCCTAATGTTTGTTTTATCTTGGTTGCTGCAGTGTTTGACTTCCTTTACTGCTTCTTCAATTTTTTCCTTCTCCTTGGCCACTTGTGCATAGGTGAGTTGCATATCTTTCTTGCACTGTTCTATTCCCTGTGTAACTTCCTCCATCTGTGCTGACAAAAGCTGTTTTTCCTGTTGAATTTCCTTACCTAACCTATTGTAGTCATTTAAGTTTAAGTTTGCTTTAACTTCTTCCAAAGCTATTTTTAAGTTTATTTTCTTCTTCCATGGCTTTGCAATTTGTTTCCAGTTGATTCTTGTCCTTGCATAAGTCTTTCACTAACCCCTCAAGACCTAAAACCTTGCCACTCAAGTGCTCATTACTTTCTTTCAATTTGCTGATTATTTCTTCATGATAGTTCACTATAATATCTAATTTTGCCAATTTGTTGTGTAGACTGCTTATATCAATGTTTTCTTCATTAAAACCCCCAAAATCTAGCTCTGTTTTGTTTCTCTTCTTGCTGATGGCCATCTTGAATGTTTTTGTCTGGACTGTAAACACTAGGGTCACTTTTTCTCATCCAATTTTTCACTTCACTTTGCACATTCGTGTTACCTCACCTATTTTCCCAAAGCACAACACTTTTAATGTTCCCTGGGACACCACTCACTATCATCAACCTGTACTACAATACTTAGGAATTGTGAAATATCCTGGAGCTCCTCTGTTGCAGGTGTTGACACTAGGGGGTATCACCTTTTCTGTGGTCAGCAACAGGTGTTTTAGCAATGGATTAGTACTTTACGAAAGTTAGAAACTAAAAGCCGAACTTTAATATAGTACATACAATTCATGTTGGGCTGAGAGTATGAGGCTGGGTCAATTAGTGGTTATACAAGCAGGAAATCAACAGTAAGTGACATTGTTATTAGACTTATGAAAATATGAAGATTTTCATAGAGAAAAGACAGGAAAAATTTGTGAGGAACTGAAGTTGTAATTAATTTACAGTCAACATATTTGCTAATTTTGCCTTTTAATGATATATAATGTTGTTTTTTTCTTTACTGCTTACAGGGACCTGCACTGTGTCTATACAATAATGGAATTTTTACGCAAGAAGATTGGTATGGAATACGCAAGCTAAGTGATAGTATAAAAAAAGATGATCCCCTGAAAGTTGGACAGTTTGGTTTAGGGTTCAAGTCAGTCTTTCACCTTACTGGTAAGTTCTCAAAAAGATTGAGAAATTTTATTTTCACCCAAGGAGACTCAGTAATTTATTTACTGGGTGCTCCCAAGAGCACCCAGTAAATAAATTACCCACCCACATACTTAGATTTTTAGAAAATATAATGTATGTAAATAAGAGATTACAATAAAATTTTATAGTTTTTACCATAATTTGGGTTTGGATGGAGGTGGAGGGTGGGGGAAGAGGAGATGTAAAACTTTTCTGAGGGGAGTCCCGTTCGCTCCCCGGAGCTATCCAGGCTGAATGTATATGTATAACTTTCTGGCATCAAAGTGCTTGGAGTTCTTGCCTACCGGAGCCAGAACCTGGCCCCCTTAGAGAGGCAAGAGGAGCATTGGCCTATACAAACCCCCTGTGGTTGGGAGCATTCTATGTCTGCCATCGACTGGGACAGACACCCAGAAAAGCAGGCGCCCCAAAACAAACCCCTAATCTGGTGAAAATATTGCTACCGAAAACCGAACGAGTGGGCAGAACTCCCCCAAACAAAATTAGCATCAGGCAGGTTGGGGCAGAGTCTGGTCGGTTTATGACTCAGACGGTCTCGGGGGTTTTCCTCTTCCAAGGTGGCGGCAGACACATTCAAGCCTTTTCCTCCAGCCGTGCTGTACGGGGCCTGACCAGTGGGCTCCCTTCCTTAGTGTTTTGTACAGCTGCTCCGGATTTTAATTGTGGAACTGGGGCTTTGGGGGGGAACGACTCGACCCTTTTGTCCTGCCGTAGAGGTTCCCGGGGTTGGGGAGGGGTGGTTCGGGGGGCCTAGGCCCCATTTTGTTCTGCGTGGGTTTTTGTACTCTCTAAGCAGGGCTTGCAGTTCCTCAGTCTGGGGGTTTTTCCTTTCCCCTCGGCGTTCATGTTGGTTTCGGATCTACCCCTCCCTGGGTTCGGTTCCGTGCTCCTTCGGGTCTGTTGGTTCCATCATTCCTGGGGTGCTTTTCTTCCCTTTTCTCTCTTTTTCATGATTATGTTGCATACATGTTGCCTTCGTATCAGGATCCCCGCATGTTCCTTGACTCAGGGGTCTCTGGGCCATATGTGCCTCCGTGCATTTGTGCTTGCTTCTCGCAGTTCTCGTTGGTTCGTGGAACTCTTCGATATTTCCAATATTATTGAAACGTTGGTTGACTTCCGGTGAGGCTTCCCTCTAGTCCTTTCTCGGACTCATTGGTCCTCTTTCGTGCTTCTTGTCTTCTTTTGATTTTGTTTTTGCATTAATTAGTCTTCACATTGTCTCTCCTTTCTGTCTCGCCATTCCTATTATTTGTTCTGTACGCCTTGCTGGTGTCGTCCCCAGAAGACGGGTGTGCAGTTTGGTCCTCAGGTGCGGGGTCTGGGGGGTTTGTTTTTGTTTTGGGCGGTGTACACATGTTGGTGTTCCGCGTTCTTTCTAGCAGATTCTACGCCGTTCTCGCTCCTCTTATCTTTGGTCATAATCCCCTGGATATTCGGTATGTTCTGGATTTATGTGTGATGCGATCTTTTAGTTCTTTTCTCAGCTTGCGAGTGTGGGGCGGCTTTGAATGGAGCCTCCTCCCCCTCTGTGCTGAATGCACCTCGTCTTCTCCTACTGGGCACGCACCTCTGGACACTCTCCACTAGGGATGCTCCTCTTACATTGCATGGCTCTGCTGTCTTGTGGCATGGTAATGTCTCTGTTCTGCAAGTGAGATTGTACTTGCAGAACAATCTCAGATTGTTCTGCCCGACGGAATCTTGTGACTGTCGGCCAGGTGCTGGTTCTCGCTTTTTTGTGGGGTGTTAGGTGTTGTGTGTTTTGCTTGGACATTTTGCGTATGTCTTACAGTGCCTTTTCTTTGTCCTGGTTTCTTGTTCTTTGTTGTTCTGTGGGGCACAGCCACGAATTTTCGTGTTTTCTGTGGGGAGCCCCCACAGTACTTGTCTGGTTTGTTTTCCCAACAAGCTGACAAGGAATACATGAGCTACAAAATTTTGCCACATCACTTTTCAGCTTGGGCCAGAAGAAATATTTGAAGATTTTTTAATAAATAATATTAATATCTTGATGTCCCCCCATAGGGTCATCATGAGCAGCTGCCAAAACTTTCTCTCTATAGCTGGTAGGCAACATAACCTGGTGGACTATCTCCCACTCATTTGACAAGGGAGAACTCTGTGGTCTCCATTTTCTCATCAAAATCTGATCATTGTAATAGTACCCGGTTGTTGCATCTACAATCTCCTCCTTAAAGAGAGCTACATCATGACATTCTGCAAGACTGGGGTCAGCTTTCTGTAAATCACTCAAGGATGTATCCATACCTGGGTCAGATGCCATTGACCGAGGCTCAATAGTGTTTTCCTCCACCTCCTCACTACTCTCGGTAGGAGGCAATGGTAGGCTCTCCACAATGTCCTCTGCCTCATCATCGAGTCGGGCCATGAATGTGTCTGCAAGGTCCACTTGGCTTTCCCCCGCTCTGAAAGTGTCTCGTTTCCTCGGGATTTACCACCTTGGCAACCACAGGGCTGCAAAATTAGAAGCAAAATGCCATTTTCTGCATCCTCGAAAATGCAGGAACATGTTGGAGAGGGGTACATGCCGTTTTGGAACAGGGTGTAGATACTTCCACCCTAAATTATGTCAATTTTCAATTAGGGACAAAAAATGCTACAATCTTCAGTGTCCGGAATTCCATGTGAGAGGTACAGAGTGTTATAGACGGGAAGATCAATATGACACTACTGGAAATTTTTTAGAGGAAGGCAGAAACAGAGTAGTAAATATAAGAGAGAGGAACAGTCAGATGGAACCACTACAGGATTACAGAGGGGAACGGAGATACCCACAAGACTGGAATTCAAATTATCAACAAGCACACAGGTACTACACCAGACAACACCCGTCCTACTACCAAAACTAGACAAATCACTTCCAAAACGATACACCCTGGACGCAAACACAGTGACCTCCTTACCAGAGCCTCAGATATTAACACCAAGTAAGGCTTCCAGCACTTCCACTAACACAATAACATTTATATTTGCCAACATCCAGGGTATAAAAACACGTAAATCCAACAAAGTTCACTTTATAGATGGTCTCCTTCATGAGGCAAATGCAGTGTTTGCAGCCCTAACAGAAACCCACACAAAGGACTACCATGATGGTGAAATATGGATCTCAGAGTACAATCTTTTCAGATGTGATAGGAAACACCGGCTTCAGGGTGGGGTCAGCCTCTACATCAAAGACACACTCATCTGTACTGAGCTGCTAAACACCTCAAATGATATGGTGGAAGTGCTGATAATCAAAATAGAGATTTTAAATGTAGTTATTGTCCTTGTATATAAGTCACCGGAGGCAAACCCTTAGCAGTTTAAAGACCAACTAATGAAAATAGAACACTGCTTGGAAAACCTCACAAATCCAGCTCCGAACATCATCCTGCTTGGGGATTTCAACCTACGGCACCTGAAATGGAAGCACCTGGCTAATACAGTAATATCAGAAAGAATACCAGGAAGTAGCCTAAATGAACAGGCACATGCAAATGACCTGCTACGGATGTGCGACAGGTTTGCCTTAAACCAGCAAATAGTAGAACCAACTAGGAAAGAGAACACGCTGGACCTCATTTTCACTAATAATGATGAATTGATCAGGAACATAATGATTACAAATACCTGTTACTCAGATCACAACTTAATTGAAGTTATGACAACCATGGGGAGTAGACCTTCAAAACCAGTCCAGATTCCCAGTGGAGAAGATTTCAGCAAATTCAACTTCAATAATAAACAGATAAACTGGGAGCAAATAAACCAGGGCGTCACAGAAATAAACTGGGAAGAACAGCTAGAAAATGCAAACCTGAACCAGTGCCTGGAAAAAAATAAGCTCAGTAGCACTAGAAATATGTTCAAACCGCATACCTCTAAGAAAGAAGAGGAAGAGATGCAGATTGGAACGGGAATGTCGTTCCCTATATAGGCGAAGAAAACAAATCGCGGAACAACTTGAGAGTCGCACCCTATCTCAAGAATGGCGAAGAAGGTTAGGTAGAGAAATAGAAACAATTGAATGGAAGCTACAAGAATCATACAAAACCCAGGAGAGGCAAAGAGAGCAAAAGGCCATCAGTGAAATAGAAAGAAATCCGAAATATTTTTTCTCCTATGCAAAATCAAGATAAAAAACCACATCTAGTATCGGGCCCCTGCGAAAGGGAGATGGAACTTTCACCGATGACAACAAAGAAATGAGCGAGCTACTGAGGACGCAGTACGACTCTGTTTTCAGCGAGCCATTAAACACACTAAAGATTGATAACCCAAAGGAATTTTTCATGGATACGATACCAACATCAAATCATATGTCCTGACCCCCCTGCTCTAAATGCCACAGTAAATACTGAGCTAAAGAAAGTGAATCTTTGGCTAACTGCCAACAAACTCACCCTTAACATTGACAAAACGTTCTATATTCTGTTTGGCAATAAATCCTCTAATCAAATAAATCTCAAAATAAACAATACCCAAATTTGTAACAAATTAGATGGCAAATTCCTTGGCGTTCTCATCAACCACAAGCTGAATTTCCAGGGACACATTCTAAATATATCAAAAAAAGTTTCAAAAACTGTTGGCATTCTTTCTAAGATCAGATATTATGTACCCCACCCTGCCCTGGTGACTCTCTATTACTCCCTCATCTATCCATATCTCAAGTATGGTATTTGTGCTTGGGGTTCTACTACCCAAAATCATTTACGTCCTCTAATTATTCAACACAAAGCTGCTATTAGGACAATATCCAACTCTAGCCCCAGACATCACTCGGTACCCCTACTCAAATCTCTGAATATGTTAAGATATTAAGTCACTGCACATTCTCTCATGTGTATTATACATATATAAAACGCTGAACTGTAATGCCAATCCTGACCTCAAAAGATTCATTGAAGGTTGTAACAGAACCCATGAGCACCACACCAGAAATAAATACAGTTTTGATATTCCTAGAGTACGACTTAATCAAACTAGAAATGCTCATCAAATCAAGGGACCCAGAATGTGGAATGACCTTCCCAACCATGTTAAAGACTGTACCTCTCTCAACCAGTTTAAGATAAAAACGAAGCACTACCTAATAAATTCCCTGTAACCTACCATACCCCTCTGTTGTCAACCCATGTCTGTTTTTTTTTTCAAAACAAAGCTGTTTGAATGTAATTGTCTGTAATAATTTGTAATTGTATTTGTGCTGCTTTTTCAGCCATGTTCCCCCCTCTTTTACCTCTATTTTTATTTGTTCTCAACACATTTTATTCTTTATACCCATTAGTATTAAGCTTTAGTCATTATTGTTTTTCCTTCCCGAAACGCTTTGCGTAATAGTGGCTTTAGGCATTGTATGTACTAGCTCTATCTATTAATCCAACAAACTTTGTAAAATCTCTTGTATGTATGTACCTTACCTAAATAAACATTTATTTATTTATTTATTTATTTATATATATCAGACGTCACCCTATCCCCACTGGATTTTGCAGAAGCCATAAACAGTATGCCTATGCACTCTGCACCAGGCCCGGATTCTTGGAACTGCATATTCATAAATAACTGTAAAAAAACACTATCGCAGGCCCTCCACATTCTGTGGAGACAAAGCCTAGATACTGGCGTTATTCCTGATATACTAAAAACAGCAGAGATAGCACCACTTCATAAAGGAGGAAATAAGGCAAGAGGCAAAAAATTACAGACCGATAGCACTAACATCGCACATCATAAAAAAATTTGAGAGAGTGCTAAGAAGTAAGATCACAAAATACATGGAATCACAGCATCTCCATAACCCCGGACAACATGGTTTCAGAACAGGGCGCTCTTGCCTGTCGCAGTTGCTGGACCACTATGATATGGCATTAGATGCTATGGAAGACAAACAAAACGCTGATGTAATTTACACAGATTTCGCAAAAGCTTTTGATAAATGTGACCATGGTGTTATTGCACATAAAATGCGTTCAAAAGGAATTACCGGAAAAATAGGCAGATGGATCTACAATTTCCTGACCAACAGAACCCAATGTGTAATAGTCAACAAAATAAAATCCAGCCCATCAACCGTGAAGAGCTCAGTCCCCCAGGGTACTGTGCTTGCTCCAGTACTTTTTCTCATCCTCATATCGGACATAGACAAGAACACAACCTATAGCACTGTATCTTCCTTTGCAGATGACACTAGGATCTTCACAAGAGTAGGCAACATAGAGGACACGGCGAACCTCCAGTCAGATGTAGATCAGGTCTTTCTATGGGCTGCAGAAAATAATATGATGTTTAACGAAGATAAGTTCCAGCTCATGCGCTATGGAAAAAATGAAAATATAAAAACGGAAACCACGTACAAAACTCAGGCAAATCATAACATAGAACGAAAAGGCAATGTAAAGGATCTGGGTGTACTCATGTCGGAAGACCTTACCTTTAAAGAACACAATAAAGTAGCCGTCACAACTGCAAGAAAAATGACAGGTTGGATAACAAGAACTTTTCACACTAGAGATGCTATACCGATGATGATACTTTTCAAAACGCTTGTGCTCTCTAGAGTGGAGTACTGATGCACAATGACAGCACCTTTCAAAGGTGGAGAAATTGCTGACCTGGAGAGCGTGCAGAGATCCTTTACTGCTAGAATCCACTCAGTAAAACATCTAAACTATTGGGACCGACTAAAGAGCCTAAAACTGTACTCCCTTGAGCGCAGGCGGGAGAGGTACATAATAATTTACACGTGGAAAATATTAGAGGGGCTGGTCCCAAACCTGCACACAGAAATAACATCACATGAGACCAGAAGACATGGCAGGATGTGCAGAATACCCCCGTTGAAAAACAACAGAGGTGCAACTGGTACTCTGAGAGAGAACTCTATCAACATCAGAGGTCCGAGACTGTTCAACACGCTTCCACTACACATAAGGGGCATAACTGACCGACCCCTCACAGTGTTCAAGAGAGAACTGGATAAGCACCTCCAAAGGATACCTGATCAACCAGGCTGTGACTACTACGTCAGGCTGCGAGCAGCCGCGTCCAACAGCCTGGTTGATCAGTCCGGCAACCAGGAGGCCTGGTCGACGACCGGGCCGCGGGGACGCTAAGCCCCGGAAGCACCTCAAGGTAACCTCATGCCGGGGCTGCATGTGCTTAGTGGTTGACTTCTCTAAGAGCCCTGTGAGTACTGCCCTTGCGTAACAGGGTTATCTTCCCTGGGGCGTTCGGGAACCATTCCCATAGAGGTTCTTGCTGCTCGGCATTTGCCTCGCCCTTGGGGTCAGCTGGGGCTTGGGCCCTTGTTTGGCCCTGGGTAGGGATTGGTATAGTGCTGGTTAGGGCGTCAAGGTGTTGCACAGCCTGCCACCTACGCGACGGCCGGTTCCTGCTGCCTCTGGAGACGGTGTACTTTTGCGGGGTTTTTCTTTTGTTTTTATTTTCATGCCTGGTGGGGGTCTGCCTAGTGTGGCTATAATTCCACTGGTAGTGTTTGGCAGCCCTCTGCTAGGCCCCCGTGATTGTACATGTCGCAGGGGTTTTCAGTGCTATCCTCTACCCTCTTGTTATGTTTGGGTTTCTTAACCGGTTAGCAACACCTTGCCTGGGCTTCCCGTAGTTGTTACCCCTACGGGCCCTGGAAACCCCTGTCTGGGCTCGGGAGACCATTGAATGTGTGTTCCGGGTTCCAACCCGTCTTGTATGGGTTCGTTTTTTTATGGACGCATGTTGCTGCAACATGCTAGGTTGGTTTCCCACTTGGATGCCCCGAGGCCGCCCCGTTTGGTTAGGTGCTCTTGGAGCTGTATTCGGATTGGCTTGCAGAGGATGTAGAGGCGCTTGGGGCCATTCCCGGGTCTAGTGCCTTGGTCTCGGCTGCTCATATGTCATCTGCGCTGCGAAGCTATTTGCACCGATCTTGTGGTGTCTCTGTTTTTCGCTGCATGTCTCTCATGACGGCAGGTTGTGCTTGCTTTCTTCTTGGAATCTGCTCGGGTCTGGCTCTTAGGTTTCACCCTATTGTCCCTTGCTGTTTGCGGACTCTGCGGTTGAGCAGTATCTGCAAGCAGCTTCTTCCAGCTGTCGTCCGATGTCCGACCTGTTGGTTCTCCAGGGGTCCTGGGGGGGGGTGCAGGGTTCCTCCCGGAAGAGTCATGCCAGGGCGCGGGGTTCCTCCTGGAAGAGTCGTGCCAGGGCGCGGGATTCCGCTCATCAGGGTAGGCCACAGGTGCCGGGTTCGGAGTCGGTGCTACCTTCGGTACCGTCTGCATCTAGTCGGTGAGATGATCGTTCTGTGCACAGGTCAGGTTCTTGTAAGGGGTGTTGGCCCTTCCAGGGTTAGCCCCATTGATGGGGCGATGACGGGGGGGGGAGGTTTGCTCTGTTCCATCACACCTGATCTTACGATTTGTTGACTTTTCGGGTCGTTTCCCGCAGCCTGCAAAAAACGTTGGGTGGCCCCTCCCCCTTTGGGGTTGGCAGGGGCAGGCCTCTTCTCCTGTACTCTGTCAGGTCATCTCGGAGTGGGTGCGCTTGGGCATAGTCGAATTGACAACATCTCAGGTGGGTTTCCCACCTGTTTCCAGTACAGAAATGAGACTGTACGGACCTGCGGTTCATTCTGGCTTTGTCTCGTCAGAACTCCTGGGTTTCTTGCCCCTACTTTTGGATGACCACTCTGTCCCAGGTCCGGCTTCTGTTGAAGCCGGGGTCTTAGAAGGTTTCCCTGGACCTCAAGGACGCGTATTGGCACGTCTCGATTCATCCAGAGCTCTGGGACTGGCTCGGGTTTGTTGTGGGGCGTCTCGGTTACCACTTTCATTGTCTCCCATTTGGGTTGAACCTGGCTCCTCACGTGTTCACATGCCTCACCCGCTTCGTGGTGGCCCGTTTGCGTCTTTTAGGTGTTTGGGTGTTGGCCTGTCTAGACGACTGGCTGGTCTGGGCTCTCAGTCGGTCCGCTTGTTTGCTCGCCAGGGATTTGGTTCTTTCCCAGCTTGCCGAGTTCAGGTTCCTGGTGAACTGGCAGAAGTCCAATCTGGTCCCCTCCCAGGTTCAGACTTGGCCAGGTCTTGTGTGGGACTCTCGGACTGTTTTCTTGTCTCTCCCTCCGAAGTTTCTCCTTTGGCTGTGGTGCTGCATGTGCTTTTTTGGGGGGGAGGTCCTAGGTCATGTGGCAGTTGCTTGAGGGCCTGTGCAGGTGCCTGAACTTTGCGATGATGGTCTACCCTCTTTGGGTCTGGTTTGGCTTAGTTGGCTGATCTGGTTCCTTCGGGAACGTCCCTTCCACCTCTCTTGGGATCGCTGAGTTTGACCTCCCAGTGCTTGTGTCGGCTGATGCATCGCCAGCTTCCTCTTTGAGTTTTTCGGGTGTTTAATGCCTTGGCGCCTACCCGAGCCCTCGCTCAATGTGTTCATGGGTGCGTCGTCTCTCAGCTGAGGCTTTGTGAACACTGCTCACCAGGCTGGCCACAGGTGGTGGGGTCCATCCTTCCGTTGGGCTCACAGCTCGGTGTGGGAGTTTGCGGCGGTGTGGTTTTCACTTCAGAGGGTTTGGGTCGCCCGCAGATTGACGATCCGGTTCCATTCGTACTGCTCCCCGGTGGGTCATTTCCTGAACTGAGTGGGTTTGATGCAGTCCTTGGCTCTTTGGGGCTGTTTTTTTCAGTGACTCGTCTGCAGAGTTATCTTGGCCATTCATGTCCAAGGGGTGTCCAGCGTCCTAGCGGACAGCCTGTCTTGGTTCATTCCCCTGTCCATGGAATGGACAGTTGACGCTGTCTCATTCAGTTGGCTCTGCCAGACATTTGGGCGTCCGGAGGTGGACCTTTTCAGCTCGGCATGGTTGAGGCGTCTTCCAGTATATGTGGCACCCTTCCCAGACTGCGAGGCCGTCGGGGTTGATGCCTTTCAGCAGGAATGGTCAAGGTGGGGGTTCCTTTACCTCTTCCCCCCCCTACCTCTCCCCCCACCTCAGTTCAGCTGTTACTCCAGGTCCTTGCTCGCTTGGAGACTTACTAGTCGAGAGTAGTCCTCTTGGCCCCTTGGTGGGCGGCTCAGCCTTGGTTTCAGGCACTGCTTGCTCGGTGTCTGAACCCAGAGGTTTTACCGCATTTCTGCCTTTTTTTCAGTAGATTGGTCCGGTCTGTTACAAGACTGGTTCAATCTTCTCGAGTCTTCGCATTTGATCTTTTTGATTCGAGTCTATCACCTTCTGTATGGTAATCCGGTGGCTTCTTTGATGGTGTCCCACCTGCAGGCTTCATCTCGGCAGCAGTATAAAGTTTCCTGGCGGTCCTTCCGGTTCTTTTTTTCTCTTCATCGCTTTATTTCGCTTTCGGTTAAGGTTGTTTTGTCCTTTCTCTCGTGGCTGTTTCAGGACCGTCTTCTTATTTCTTATGCCGAATACTATCGCCTTGTATCATGCGGCATTGGCGGAGCCGTTGCAGCTTGTTTTCGGTATTGACATTACTTCTGCACCGTTTTGCAAGCTGTCTTGTGCGTTGTTTCACCTCCGGCCTGCTCATGCGCTGCCTGAGCCATCCTGGTCTTTGGACAGAGTGCTCTTATTTGTCTTCTCCTCGGTTTGTTGTGGCCCCTTCGGTTCAGGATTGTTTTTCTAAGTTTCTTTTCTTGTTAGCATTGGCCTCTGGGGGTCGGGTTGGGGAGCTTCATGCTCTCCTCCGGCGCAGGGGTTTCTGCTCTTCTGGTCAAGGTGATAGGTTCGTTCGTTTGCATCCTTCTCCTTTTCTGGGGAAGAATGAGATTGGTGCTTTCTTGAGGAGTCCTTGGGTTGTTGATGCTCAGTTGGTCAGGCCGGGGTGCTTCATGTGTTGTATCCGGTTGTGGCTCTCTGCCATTATTTATGCACCATGGCCTCTTGTGACCAGGGACGCGCTTAGGTTTGATCCAGTTTCCCTTCTTCCCTGTTCTAGGGTTTGGATGTCTCAGGTCGTCCACAGGGTTATTCGGTCTAGCCACCCTGCAGTCTATCCCCCATGCCCATGATGTTCATAAGTTTGCTGCATTGGCTGCTGCCTTCGGTAACATGTCCTTGGCTGACATTTGGGCACAGGATTTTTGGCGGTCGAACAGAGTCCTGGCTGCACACTACCTCGTAAATGTTCCTCGGCCTAGTTGGGCCTGCGTAGCTTTGGGTCAGTTGTTGCAGCCTGTTTTCTCGACTTCGAGTTGAGGTGTGAGCATTGACCGTCTCCTGAGTAAAGTCCCTCTAGTCTTTGTCTTTGGTGATGTAGCTCCAGGGAGTCTCCGGGTCTCACCCAGATAATGGCATTTCATTACATTCAACACTGTTTTTTTTATATTTTATGCTTCCTCTATTTACCAACTACAAATACAGCACATACAGAACTGTAATGAAATCCAAAATGCATGGTATGTGCAATGGTACATAAGTGTGTCCTCATAACACTGAATCTGCATAACCCAGTAGTCACATAATCTACAAGTCTTGGGCCATCTGTATATATATACATATTAAATTGTACAGGGATTTTCCATTATTGAGATACAGCATTACTTCATAATTTGAACAACAACTGTTGAAAGTCAGGATGTTGCTTACATAATTATATGTTCTTTTTCAACAGATTTTGTTACCATCATAAGTGGTGATAAGATACTCTTTATGGACCCAAGCGAGCCTGAAGAGAAAATGTGCCGCATCATTCATCTGAACAAGTTAACAGACATCTGTGCTCTGGAGGACTATCTGCACATATGGGGTAGTTATATAAAGTCTCATACCATACATGATGGCCGATACCCTGGTACACTCTTCTGGTTTCCACTGAGGCAGAACCCATCAAAGATATCAGATACTGTTTACTCATTTGAACATGTTGTAAGATTGTTTGAATCATTTGGAGTGGAAGCTCCTGTTTGTTTAACTTTTTTAAAGTCTCTTGAAAAAATAAGCTTGAAAAGGATCATTGGAGATGATAAACAACTAGAAATTGTCCACGAAGTTGAACTAACTAGTCCATCTATGTCTCAAGTTCAGCAAAAGAGAAATTTGTTTAAACAAAAGCTCAAAGAATGCAATGGATTTCCAGCTCAAACAACTGTTTGTGATTATGAGGTGACAATCCAAAGTATTGAAGGAAAGAAGACTCAACAACAGACAATGCGGACTCTTCATTACTTGCCAGGTACAAATGAAGCTTCTTCAGTAGCATGGCGAGGAAAGAAGAGTAGCATACACATGCCTCTAGTTGGTGTATCTGCACCTATTTCACCACATGGAGCCTCTTGGCCCACAGGCCATATATTCTGTTTTCTACCATTGCCAATTGAAAGAGCCAACAACACCAGTCTTCCTGTTCAGGTCAATGGCTTCTTTGCACTTGATCAAAATAGAAGACATGTTAAGTGGATGACTCAGGAGAGCAGCAATGAACCAGATGTAAGTATTAATTTTTGTTTTCAGTTGTAATTTAAATTAATTTAGGTGTGCCACTTTCTGAAGAGAACTTGAGTTAGTTCTGAACTGGGCATTAGACAGCTGCAACGGGCTGCTTCCTGGGTATGTGTGCGTGTGTGTGAAAATTATGATTTAAGAACTTGCCTGAAAGGCTATGTGTGCTAGTGGCTGTATAAGAATGTAAGAACTCTTGTATATATATTAAGAAAAAGGAAAAAAACTTCAAATGGAAATTTGACATGTTCATTTAGCATGTCATTTTTAATGCCATGAAGGACAGAAGAAAATGTATATATACTGGTTAGCATTGTAAATGTGTGGCCACATCTGTGGCAGAAAATAATAATAACCCCCCAAAAAATGTGTTAGTGCTTCAAATATTTCAATGTATCAGTAGTAAAGTGGCAAATTTGTATTGAAAATTAAACTGGAAGAGCATTTAAAAATTAAAGGAATCTAAAGCCCTTATGAAATTTTAAGCAGAGGGCATTTGCAGACATAGATATTCTGGAATGAGAAAGGGGTTAGACTGCAGTTGCCCTCACCCCAAAAAAGGCCTTAATTTACTTAAGACTTTCATCCAGTCATGTGCAAAGCCTCACTTAAAGAAAGGAAATGCAATGACCTCTCTTGCTCAGATTTTCATGTGAAAGGCACAGAGTGACAAACAGGAAAATAGCATGTGAGAAGGGCCAAATATTTTTAGAGTCACACGAAAGCAGTTTCAAAAGGTGGAATAGAGGGAATGCATTGTACTGGAACCAGCAATGTGAACCATACATTTCACAAACAGAGTAGTAGACAGTTGGAACAGGTTAGGTGAGAAGGTGATGGAGGCCAAAACCATCAGTAGTTTCAAAGTGTTATATGACAAAGAGTGCTGGAAAGATGGGACATTACGAGCATAGCTCTCATCCTGTAACTGTACTTAGGTAATTACATGCCAGAGTCAAACACCCTCAAACAGAGTTACAAATACAGCTGGCAAACAACACTGCAAAAACGAGTTTACCTGACAGCCACTAACATTAGTGGCCTTGACGAGGACAAGAAGCTGGTGGCTTGTTGAAGGTCCCACCATTTGCCTTGATCTTTTGCAGTTGCATTTTAAAATTTAACGGAAAATAAGTACAAATCCAATATACCCTCGTGTAATGAACCTCCTTGAAAATCCTCCAGTCAAAATACATCAAATAGAGTAACCTCATTTATCTTTGCCAACATACAGGGACTAAAAAGGAAAGCAAAAAACTGAATACTGTATTACAAAGGTAAAAAGGGTAAATAGGTCACGTGGAGGAGTAGGCTTTTATATTAGAAAGGATCTTGTATGCTCAGATCTCCTACAATGAGGGGGTAGAAGTACTGGGAGTAAAAACAAAGAAAATAAATTTGTTATTAATCTAATATACAAACTGCCAGATACAACGATTGAGAAATTCACAGAACAGATTAATAAAATATTGTACCCTCGATAATCTGCCAATCCCAATAGCTGATATTATCCTCCTAGAAGATTTCAATCTGCCCAGTCTTAAGATGGAGAATAGCAGACAATATTATTATACCAGAAAAGGGGAGAACAGATACACAGAGAACGACAAAGAGGTGTGTGAAGAACTCAACAAGAGATTCCAGGAGGTCTTCACAATAGAACAAGGAGAGGTCCCTGCACTAAATGAGGAGGCAAACTGAACAACCTTGGAGGAAATTTACCTCACCAGTGATGAGGTCAAAAGGAATCTGTTGGAGCTGAATGTGTCAAAGGCTGTTGGGCCTAACAGAATCTCACCGTGGATTCTAAAAGAACGTGCAGAAGCACTTAAGTGTGCCTCTCTATGGTGTATAACAGGTCACTGGAAATGGGAGACCTTCCGGAAAGCTGGAAGACAGCTAATGTAGTCCCAATTTACAAAAAGGGTGACAGGCAAGAGGCACTGAACTACAGGCCAGTTTCCCTAACTTGTATACCATGCAAAGTGATGGAGAAGATTGTGAGGAAAGGCTCATAGAGCATCTGGCAGGAAACAGCTTTGTAACACACCACCAGCATGGGTACAGAGATGGTAAATCGTGCCTCACAGGCCTAATAGAATTCTATGACCAAGCAACTCAAATTAGGCAGGAAAGAGAAGGGTGGGCAGACTGCATTTTCTTGGACTGTCAGAAAGCCTTTGACACAGTACCTCACAAAAGGCTGTTACAAAAGTTGGAGCAGCAGGCAGGAGTAAAAGGTAAGGTGCTCCAGTGGATAAGGGAGTATCTAAGCAATAGGAAACAGCAAGTAACGGTAAGGGGGGAAGGCATCAGAGTGGCGAGATGTCACCAGCGGGGTTCCACAGGGCTCTGTACTCGGACCCATCCTGTTTCTAGTATATGTAAACGACCTTCGAGAGGGTATAGACTCTTTCCTCTCAATGTTTGCTGATGATGCAAACATTATGAGAAGAATCAAAACAGATGAAGATAGACAGAGACTACAGAACGACCTACACAAACTGGAGGAATGATCTAGAAAATGGCTGCTAAAGTTCAACTCAGGAAAGTGTTACGTAATGAAATTAGGCGAAGGGACCAGAAGGCTGAACACAAAGTACCATCTGGGAGGTGAAATCTTGCAAGCGTCAAATAGAGAGAAAGATCTGGGGGTCGATATCACACCGAACCTGTCCCCAGAGGCACCACATCAAAAGGATGTCATCAGCGGCATATGCTAGACTGGCCAATATAAGAACTGCCTTTAGAAAATTGTGTAAGGAATCGTTCAGGATCCTATATACCACTTATGTAAGACCAATCCTTGAGTATGCAGCTCCAGCCTGGAGTCCATACCTAGTTAAACACAAAACGAAGTTAGAGAAGATTCAGAGGTATGCCACCAGACTGATCCCGGAACTGAGAGGAATGAGTTACGAGGAAAGTCTAAGTGAGCTGAACCTCACAACCCTGGAAAACAGAAGAGTAAAGGAAGACATGATAACCACCTACAAAATTCTCAGGGGAATTGACAGGGTGGACAAAGACAAACTCTTTAGCACGGGTGAGACACGAAAAAGGGGACACAAATGGAAACTTAATACCCAGATGAGCCACAGAGATGTTAGAAAGAATTTTTTCAGTGTCAGGGTACTTAACAAATGGAATGCATTAAGTAGTGTTGTGGTGGAGGCAGACTCCATACACAGTTTCAAATATAGACATGATAGAGCCCAATAGGCTCAGGAATCTGTACACCAGTTGATTGACAGTTATGAGGCGAGACCAAAGAGCCAGAGCTCAACCCCCCAAACACAATTAGGCGAGTACGTACACGCACACACGCACGCTGGCTGGCTGGCTGGCTGGCTGGCTGGCTGGCTGGCTGGCTGGCTGACTGACTGACTGACTGACTGACTGACTGACTGTGACTGACTGACTGTGACTGACTGACTGTGACTGACTGTGACTCACTGACTGTGACTCACTGACTGTGACTCACTGACTGTGACTGACTGACTGTGACCGACCGACCGACCGACTGACTGACTGTGACTCACTGACTGTGACTGACTGACTGTGACTGACTGACTGACTGACGCTAAGATAATAGGAAGGATAAGAAATTTAGATGATTGTCATGCCCTTCAAGAAGACCTGGACAAAATAAGTATATGGAGCACCACTTGGCAAATGGAATTTAATGTTAATAAATGTCATGTTATGGAGTGTGGAATAGGAGAACATAGACCCCACACAACCTATATATTATGTGAGAAATCTTTAAAGAATTCTGATAAAGAAAGAGATCTAGGGGTGGTTCTAGATAGAAACTATCACCTGAGGACCACATAAAGAATATTGTGCAAGGAGCCTATGCTATGCTTTCTAACTTCAGAATTGCATTTAAATACATGGATGGCGATATACTAAAGAAATTGTTCATGACTTTTGTTAGGCCAAAGCTAGAATATGCAGCTGTTGTGTGGTGCCCATATCTTAAGAAGCACATCAACAAACTGGAAAAGGTGCAAAGACATGCTACTAAGTGGCTCCCAGAACTGAAGGGCAAGAGCTACGAAGAGAGGTTAAAGGCATTAAATATGCCAAAACTAGAAGACAGAAGAAAAAGAGGTGATATGATCACTACGTACAAAATAGTAACAGGAATTGATAAAATCGACAGGGAAGATTTCCTTAGACCTGGAACTTCAAGAACAAGAGGTCATAGATTTAAACTAGCTAAACACAGATGCCGAAGAAATATAAGAAAATTCACCTTCGCAAATAGAGTGGTAGACGGTTGGAACAAGTTAAGTGAGAAGGTGGTGGAGGCCAAGATCGTCAGTAGTTTCAAAGCGTTATATGACAAAGAGTGCTGGGAAGACGGGACACCACGAGCGTAGCTCTCATCCTGTAACTACACTTAGGTAAGTACACTTAGGTAATTACAAGACTCTGGGTCAAAGGTGTCGATGAACGAACAAGCAGCATGAAGGAAGCAAAAACGGTGACCGTCCCCTAAGACGGAGGAACACAGCAACCCTCAAACTTCTTTTTGGCTTGAATCTGGCACCTCGCGTATTCACGCATCTTACCCGGGTTGTGGTGGTTCGTCTGCATTTGCTAGGGATTCGGGTTCTGGTTTACCTCTACGACTGGTTGGTGTAGGCTCCCAGCTGGTCTGCTTGTCTGTTCGCCAAGGGTGTGATTCTTTCCCAGCTCGTCGGTTTGGGTTCCAGGTGAACTGGAGGAAGTCTCATCTGGTTCCATCCCAGATTCTACCCTGGCTGGGTCTCATGTGGGACTTGCGGACAGCTTCCATGTGTCTCCCTCCGAGTTGTTGCGGCTGCATCCCACCGTCAGCTGTTTTGGGGTAGTTCCCAGGTCACTCGGTGGCTGCTCAAGCGTTTGTGCAGGAGTCTGAACTTCGCCGTGCTGTTTTACCCGCCAGGTCGGGTCTGGCTTTGGCATCTGTTCTGGTTCCTTCGGAGTCCTCCCTTCCACCTCTCTTGCAATTGCAAGGTTCTGTCTCTAGGGGCCTTGCGTCGGATTGCTGCGTCGCTGGCTTCCTCACGGGGTTCAGTACCGTGGCGCCTTCCCGAGCCCTTGCTCAATGTGTTCATTAATGCCTCGTCTTATGGCTGGGGCTTTGTGACCAGTGCTCACCAGGCCGGCCAGGGTCAATGGGGTCTGTCCTTTCATCAGGTTCACAGCAAGGTGTGGGAGTTCGCTGCGGTATGGCTGTTGCTTCTGAGGGTTTAGGTTGCCTGGGGTTCCACGTATGTATAATGTATATGTATCTATGTATGTATGTATCTAACCCCTGTACCTTCAAATATACCTTTGAATTTTGTTCTTTTGTATGCATATTTTATGAATAAAATATTAGTATTAATATGCCATCAAGCTTGACCTCTAAATTGATCAGTAACTTTATGGATCATCATGCCTTGATAATTTAATAATTTCCTGTTGTTGGAGCTGTTGGTCAGTGAGCTGTTGTGGTTGATAGACCTTAATTCTAACATGAAACCAAATCTAATTTTGCTGCATTCCATTTTCCTTCAGCTATCAATATTTTTGTTTGCATAAATGTAGTCTACTTTACATATAACATAGGCTACAATGAAGTGAAATATATTCATCTGCTTGGACAGAATTAAACTGTAGTATTAATTTTCTGTAGGCACAGTGGAATGAAGAACTGGTAACAACAGTTGTTGTTGAAGCTTATTTTATGCTCTTGTGTAAAGTTCTTAAGGAGATGACATCAAGATCAAATTCATATCACGTGGAAACCTGGTATAGTCTTCTGCCTGACATAAAATCTTCAAAGGGAAGGTGGAATAAGCTTGCTACTGAATTATGGTCAAGATTGAAATCTTATCCAATTTTGTACTCTGAGGTAAGTGTATATCCATTGGTGTAATGCAATGAAATAAGCCTTTATTTTTCTCTTAAAAATCTTCATTACCCTGATTTGCACTACTTACTCTGATGATTTTGTGCTGATTAAGTACATTATCAATGTCTTCCCAATTATTTTGTCAATGTTCAGAAGTAATCAGATATCAAAGATCAATGCCCAGAATTTTCCTAAAGTTTCATGTATTGGCCCGTGGGACACTTCTGGTGCATAGGATTTCAAATGATAATTATCACAAGTATATCTTCCAAAAGATGATATAAATTCAATATGTGATATATTATACATAGTAATTATGGTACAGTGGTTCTTCTTACCAGAAATTTCATAATATATATGGTGGGAGGAGAGGGGGGACGAACATGTGGTGAGCAAGGTCCTGCACTTCAACCAATTTTAACGTGGATCACAATGCCTGAGCCAGCCAAGACTTGACCTATATAGGCATGAATACCTGCTGAAGGCTCCGGAGGTGACAAAAAGAACCCTATCTCCTACATTCCAACAAAATCAACGTAGAAAGGTGCGTTGTTTGGGCTTTGTGGATGGCGAGGCAGGGACAGTATATGGTGAAGGAGGATGAGAGTCGCCGCCGTCCCAGTGCCGCCACACACCAGCCCCCTGGCGGGGTGCGGGAGGAGGGGAAGTGATAGGGGGGAGGCTCTCAACCTACAGTGATGTTAGTCGGGTGTTTGTGCGTTCCCAATCAAATCTGGTGAGTGTAGTGTTAAAACAAAGTGCAATAGTGATTTCCCGAGTGTTGAAAATGTGTAATAAGTTTGACAACGGCCTCTCTTGTGTGGCCACTCTTATTACCCCCACCCCCAGTACAGCCCACCCGCCATCTTCCCCCCACTCCGCTACCTGCACATAACCCAGCTGCCCATCAACCACCAGCCTACCCACAGACGGTGCCCAGGCCATACCCATCTCCCCAGGAGGGTAATGCTTGCCTTGCTACACTCTACTTGGGAAGGAAAGGGTGCACTCAGTGTGCAGCCAGTCGTCAGGACACATAGGCATGGCATATGTCGCACCTGTCGCACAGCCCCTTCCAGCCAAGAAGACGAACACCCAAGAGGAAACTGTCACTTATGTTACAAACGGTTTCGTCTCAATGAAGATGGAACTGTCCGCCAACATTCTGCCAATTCTGGCTGTTGTCTAGGATCTTGGTGCCCGCTCCAAGGCAAAGACAATGGACAACCTGCTGCAGGAGCAAGGAACAATTCCTCTCTTAACTTCATTTCAACAGACAATCTGCTTGAAACAGTCAAAGCGACGTCCACCAGGACCATGCCCCACATCCCCAAGGCTGCCCGTCACCAAGAAGCCACCAAACTCACCAGTCTGCTGATGAAGGTCAACATTGCTCCTAGAACCACTGGATTGTGGCACAATCTCCTACTATTTGGTAATGCATGCCTAGCATTACCGCCGAGGAGAAACAAGTCATTAGCAACCTCAGTACTTCTCTTATGATCCCTTGCTATCCTCTTCTTATTCCTAGTACTATCCCCCTTATTGGGCAGTTATAAATAAGAGCTGCCTCCTATGCACCAATAGGCCTTCTGCAGTTACCTTTGTTCTTTTTCCTGTTACTATCCCCTCTACTACACCTTACCTTGCATACCTTTTGCCTTGCTCCTCACCTCTCTCTCTTGCCTATTTATTGCCTTCATCTCCTTCCCTCATCACAATCGACTTGAGAATGGTCCAGGACGGACCGAACTGTCGTTGTCCCTTAATTTCTAGTGTGTGGATTGGTCAACCTCGGTAATCAGGGCTCTTAATGAATTCTCCAAAAGAAGGCAACCTGGTCCGCCTCCCCCCTCGTGCCAAGAACACCAGCTGCAGGACGACCAACAACAGCTCACCTGAGAACCACAAAATAGGAGCACAGATCACCAGGAAAATAGAAGAGAGCAATACCACAGGTGCCATCACAATCATAACCAGCGATGACACTATTGCCCCCAGGAATGCCACCACAGCACAGGCTCTAAAAGACATACACCCACATAGAGCTCCAGACAGTACCAGGGATCCTCAGGAAAACAATACTGGCTGAACCCGGTGCTTGGAGATGCCGCAAAGGACATTCTATTGGAACTTACCAGATTCTCCAACATGTGTTTGGCTGGCGGCATCGCTGAGGGCATCAGACCTCTCTTTTATGGAGCAGTACTCTGTGCTGTAAAGAAGAAGGCTAGGGGAATCAGGTCAATTGCCATTGGCAACACCCTCCGACGCCTCGTAGCAGTGCGATCTATCAGCCAGGAAGCAGCCACCTTGCTGAAACCTAATCAGCTCGGGTTTGGGATCCCCCTTGGCTGTGAAGTTGCAGCACATGCAGCACGGGCTTACAGTGTTGATCTCCCGGCCCAGAAGGCACTAGTAAAGCTTGACTTTAAAAATGCCTTCAATCAAGTCAGAAGAGACGCTGTCCTCAGGGCGGTACACAACCATTTCCGTCCCCTTTACCCATTCATCCGATCATGCTACAGTGGGGACTCAAAACTTCTTTTTTGGGGAGCATGAAATAGACTCCTGTGAAGGTGTCCAATAAACCCTTAGCCCCCTCCTTTTAGCTATCAAAGAGGTCACTGTTAGTCTGACAAGCGAGCTAAACATCTGGTACTCGGATGATGGCACTCTCGCCGGCACCCCGGTTACCATTTTGGAGGATATAAGGAAAATCCACAAGCAAGGAGCAGGCTTGGGCCTCATTCTCAATGCATCCAAATGTGAAATAGTCTCCCGCAACCCAGACATCACTGGCCAAATAAAAAATGTTCTATCAGACATTCTCGTTGTCGAGCCACCTGACTGCACCCGCCTGGGTGCCCCCATTGGTTCACAAGCAATCGAGGAGGTCCTGGATGCAAAAATCACTGATCTATAGAGAATGCTGGACAGGATTGACAAGACTGATGCCCGTGATGCTCTCTTCTTCCTCACAAGATGCCTATCTCTCCCTAAGTTGACCTACTTAGGGAGAGGAAGTGTTTCTGCCTGAAACGCTTTGCATAATAGTGGCTTTAGGCATTGTATGTACTAGCTCTATCTATAAAGCCATCAAAATTTTGTATCTCACCTTGTATGTATGTACTTTACCTAAATAAACATTTTCTTTTTCTTTTCTTTTGTGTACTTTCTGAGGTGTTCTTCATCCTACAACAGCCCTAAATTAAATGTTTATGACACCCTTCTGAGGTCCATGCTGGTGAAAGTCCTGAACCTGCCATTGGACGACTCAGTGGGAGCAAGCAACCTTCCCTGTAAGACTCGGCAGCCTTGGTGTCTGCACAGCCTCCCAGATTGCTCTACCAGCCTTCATTTCCTCCCCTGCATCGCACAACCTCGCAAGAGATATCCTACCTGAAACCCTGAGTGATTCAAAGGGAATACATGATCCTGCTTTCACTGACTGCTCAAATCAGTGGGATGCTCTTGCAGCCCCAGCACCCATTATAAAGCCAACAGAAAAACATAAAGTCCAGCTGGAACCACCCACTAGTGGAAAAAGTAGTTGATGCCATGCTCAGCGCCACAACATCAGACAAGGAGAAAGCCCGCCTCAGAGCAGTACATGCCCCCCATGCAGGAGACTTCCTTCTGGTAGTACTCATGTCGGCAACGGGCATGCGTCTAGATCCAGAATCCCTTCGTGTCGCAGTAGCCCCTCCGCCTTGGTGCCCCAATTCACATTGAATACAAGTGTATTTGCAACAGGGTGGAAGCAGACCAATATGGACTGCATAGGTTGCATTGCAGAAGCACAAAGGGCTGGCATGCAAGACACAAAAAAAGCCTAAAAAAGGCTTTCGACAGAGTTCCACATAAGAGGTTGTTCTGGAAACTGGAAAATATTGGAGGAGTGACAGGTACGCTTCTAACATGGATGAAAAATTTTCTGACTGATAGAAAAATGAGGGCTGTGATCAGAGGCAATGTATCGGACTGGAGAAATGTCACAAGTGGAGTACCACAGGGTTCAGTTCTTGCACCAGTGATGTTTATTGTCTACATAAATGATCTACCAGTTGGTATACAGAATTATATGAACATGTTTGCTGATGATGCTAAGATAATATGAAGGATAAGAAACTTAGATGATTGTCATGCCCTTCAAGAAGACCTGGACAAAATAAGTACATGGAGCGCCACTTAGCAAATGGAATTTAATGTTAATAAATGCCATGTTATGGATTGTGGAATAGGAAAACATAGACCCCACACAACCTATATATTATGTGAGAAATCTTTAAATAATTCTGATAAAGAAAGAGATCTGGGGTGGTTCTAGATAGAAAACTATCACCTGAGGACCACATAAAGAATATTGTGCGAGGAGCCTATGCCACGCTTTCTAACTTCAGAATTGCTTTTAAATACATGGATGGCGATATACTAAAGAAATTGTTCACGACTTTTGTTAGGCCAAAGCTAGAATATGCAGCTGTTGTGTGGTGCCCATATCTTAAGAAGCACATCAACAAACTGGAAAAGGTGCAAAGACATGCTACTAAGTGGCTCCCAGAACTGAAGGGTAAGAGCTACGAGGAGAGGTTAGAAGCATTAAACATGCCAAAACTAGAAGACAGAAGAAAAAGAGGTGATATGATCACTACATACAAAATAGTAACAGGAATTGATAAAATCGATAGGGAAGATTTCCCGAGACCTGGAACTTTAAGAACAAGAGGTCATAGATATAAACTAGCTAAACACAGATGCCAAAGAAATATAAGAAAATTCACTTTCACAAACAGAGTGGTAGACGGTTGGAACAAGTTAGGTGAGAAGGTGGTGGAGGCCAAGACCGTCAGTAGTTTCAAAGTGTTATATGACAAAGAGTGCTGGGAAGACGGGACACCACGAGCGTAGCTCTCATCCTGTAACTACACTTAGGTAATTACAACGAGGTCAATGACATCATCAAGAAGAGCCTCGTCTCAGCTCAGTGCCCAGCGGAGAGAGAAGCTCGCATCCTAGGGAACCAAAACCCAGATTACCCTGCACTTTGCCCAGATGGCATTCCCCATATACTCCTGGAAAAGGGGCAAACAATTGGTGTGGGACTACACATGTGGATCCACCCTGGCCGACACCTACGTACACTTCGGTGCTGATCAAGCAGGTGGGGCAGCCAACCATAGTGAAATAGTAAAATCAGTCAAATACAGGTGATTGGAAGGTCAATACATCTTTGTTCCCATAGCGTTTGAGACGTATGGTCCCTGGGGTAAGAGTGCCTTGGGATTTCTCTAAGAATTTGGCTCCAGGCTTATTGACGTCACCAGAGACCCAAGGGCTGCCAGTTTTTTTTTTCAGCGCCTCAGTGTGGCGATCCAGAGGGGAAATGCCTGCTGCATCCTTGGTTCCTGTCCAGAAGCAGAGGAGCTTCAAGACATCCATGACCTTTAAGCACTTTGTATCAACCAATGTATATCATGTAACCATTTAATATTAAATACGTAATAAAGCACAAAAAAACAAAAGGAAGGGGGTGGTAGGAGAAAAGCACACAGAAACTGTAATGGAGGGGACCTAAACATTCTCTCTAATGCATTATGTGTGGTTTGCTCTGAGGCTAAGGGTCCCTCTTCTTCCAGCCAGAAGTGGTACTCCCTTCAATATATTATTTTAACATGTACTGTACTTGAAAATTTTAACATCTGTGTCAAATAACAACTGGTCGGATTTAAATTTTTTGTGCCCAATGTAAACCTTTTGCAAAACTTCACACAAGTTGAGTATTGGATGCTCAATAAACTAGCCACCTCTGGTGGCAACAGTCAGTTGTGTTGCACTATTAAAACTTTCGCTGGCCCGGCGGGCGACCTGCCGCACACCGCAAGGTCGGCCGAGCATTAGCCATGAGCACACAACCTCACTCCAATATTTACACTCTTTTTCAGCTTTCTTACCTCAATTTTCATGCTACGTCGTTCAATTTGGTATCAAATTGTTGGCAATAGAATGCTATAAAGGGATATTTGCATATAAGAACATATGTCCCACTTTCCTACACAGTACTGTACTTTAGACTTGCCACGCACCACTAGGTAGCCTGAGCATTGCCTGTGAGCTTACTACTGTCACGAGAACAGTGAGCCTCTTGCGTGGGTGGACGCCCACATGGCAGGGTCAGGATGCCATGTCGGGTATACCAAGAATGGAAGACGTTGGCGCGTATTTTAAAACACATCCCATGGTATTAGGACAATAAATGAAATTTTTACAAGTTTTTAAATTATAGACCTCATTTGCGCCATCACACACACTCCGAATTTTAATTCTGTGATGGGATGTGCGTGATCGGGCAGCGAAAGTGTTAAAACGGTTTTGATAATTTTACAAATGGGAATACCAGTCATCTAAATGTTGATTATCAAATCTAAATGTTTAGGAAAACACATAGGTGGGTAAGCTGCAGTACGTATTTCACTTGTGCATTGTTACAGCAAGCAGGGAAAAGGAAGCAGGAGTCACCAACACCCATCTGAGGGCAGTGCACATAAACCCTCTCATTGTGTTGAGCCCTTGAGGGAATCCTCAGTCCTAATCTAGGTATCCTTAGGTCCTGGCTTGCCATATACTCCACTACTTCACTCTCACACTTGCAATATGTTGGATAGGGGCATGATAGTCATGATCTCATTCCTAAGGTTAAGTCTCATTCCCAGTGGCCAAGATAGATTATCCCTAACTCAAGCTGATCCTCTCCTTTTTAGAATCATGAGTGACTTGGGGCATTATAATTTTTTACATTAATAGTATATCCCTTAGGTTAACTGTGGTCCAAGGCTTTGTACCAATTTCTCCTGTTACTGGCCTTAGGATTGTGTTGTACACACTTTTAATACGCTTTGGAATCTCCTGGTTTGCAAGTTTCCTCCAGAAAATTGTTAATGCTTCAGTTTTGTGGCACACTCTGGCTCCATAAGATAAGTTCTTCACAGAAGCGTCTGATAAGGGTTGTGTATTTTCTTAAATCTTTTACTTCACTAGACAGATCCTGGTCTCTGAAATTGATGACGGCACATTAAATTTGTGTATTCTGGCACTTCTGTGCACCTCCCATCTTTTGGGCTCAACTCTCTGGCAGCACTGCAATAGTTCGCCAGCTGTAAATGTTCTCAATTGCATGATTTTTTCTACAGGCTTGGGCTATTTATTAGAATAGTGGCTAAGCATTTACTAGCATTTCTTGCAATTGGTGTATTTCAAGATGATTTTTTTCATGTTTGCTAAGAATGGCATAGTAATGCTTTTATAGTAGTGTTTCAATGGAGAGCCTCTTCGGCTCCCCGGAACTATACCGGGCTGATGTGTATATATATTAGACCGTGGCAACAGTCAATCGAAGGAGTTCTAAGCCTACCTGGGACCAGAGCCAGAACCTGGCCCCCCTCAAGAGAGGCATGAGGAGCAATGGCCTAAAGACACCCCTGTGTAATTGAAAGCAGTCTTTGCCATCTACCAAGTCAGGCACCCAGAAAGGTAGGAATCTCAAAACAAACTACTGCTGGTCAAAAATGGCAAACCGAAAGCCAAACAAGCAAACAGAACTCCCCAATTAAAAACAAGGAAACAAACATGATGTCACCACAACGCTGCGCATCTGTCTGCGCAACCCCCCACCCTCCCCGGGAGGGGGACAGGGGGGTCCCAGACCTCCACGCCGCCAACTCTCCTCAGTTCAAGAGGCTGTTGTGTTGGTGACGATCGATTGCTCAGGCTCCACTCTTTGTACAGTGTTGCAGTGCGGTGTTGTTGCTCTGGCGTGTGAGCTAGAAGTAACACAAGAGTACTGGGGCTGCATGCACCTAGGGCTATCTATCCTAGGTGCCCTGTAAGTACTGCCTCTGCGGCCTTAGGGTTGTATTCCATGAGCCGTTTAGGAGCAGCTACCTCCATGTGGTTCTGTTGCTGCTCGGTGATTGCCCGCCCTTGGGGGGTTTATCTGGGGAGGTTATTACTCCTGTTTGCCCTTGGGTAGGAAGTAGTTTCGTCGCTTGTTTGCGGAGTCTGCGGTGGTGCGGAGTCGTTGGCTCGGTGATCGCTCTGAGTTTCAGTCGGGCTCTCGTATGGGTCGTTGGCCCTTTCACGGTTCGCCCTGTTGGCGGGGCGATGGGGTCTCGCGCTGTTTGTTCTCGCCTGGTCCCACAATTTGTGGGCAATTCGGGTCCTTTTCCTCCGGCCTGCAGTGGCGTTGCTTCTTTCCTTCTCCATTGGGGGGATTGGCACTTGCAGGGCGGGCCTCTTCCCCTGCTCTTTGTCAGGTCATCCTGGAGTGGATTACACCAGTCAGCAGATTACAGAACCAACTAGGAATGAAAACAAGCTGGACCTGATATTCATGAACAATGAGGAGCTAATCAGAGACATTACTGTCTTACACACTACGTACTCGGACCACAAGCTCATTGAAGTGCAAACTGACATTAATAACGGTAGTAGGCCCAAGAGACACAACAAGCGAGAAGGGCTATTCAATAAATTCAATTTTAATAATAAGAGGATAGACTGGGAGAAAATAAACAGGGAACTTACAAACATTCAATGGGAAAATGTTCTAAGTAATAAAAATCCTACACAGGGAATAGAAAAACTGACGTCTGAAGCATATGAAGTCTGTCTGAAACATGTTCCTTTGAGGAAAGCCAGAAAGAGGTCCAATGTAGAAAGAGAACGCAGACGACATTACAAAAGGAGGAAGAAATTAACGGAAATGCTTAAGCAGACATGACTCTCCATACAGAGAAGAAATAATTTAAACAGGGAGATTGAAGAAATCGAACAGAGACTGAAGCATTCCTATCAGACTGAAGAAAGGCAATTAGAACAGAAAGCAATTCAAGTAATAAAGAAAAACCCAAAATATTTCTTCCCATATGCTAAATCAAAAGCGAAAACCACTGCCAGTATTGGACCTATTCGTATTAGTGAAGGTTCATACACTGAGGATGACAAAGAAATTTGTGAAATCCTTAAAAAGCAGTATGAAGACATGTTTAGCACTCCGATACTCAGCATGAAAGTGGAAGATTCGGACAATTTCTTTATGAATGATACTCAAACACCTGTAAATATAACTGATATCAACACGAGTGTGACAGATTTTGAAAGAGAAATTGACAATATGCCCATGCACTCAGCCCCGGGTCCAGACTCATGGAATTCAATATTTATAAAAAAATGCAGAGTGCCAGTAGCACAGGCACTCAGTATAGTGTGGAGGAAGAGCTTGGACACAGGGGAGATACCAGATGCGCTTAAAGCAGCAGACATTGCCCCTCTACACAAGGGTGGTAGCAAAGCATTGGCAAAGAATTATAGACCAGTTGCACTAACGTCCCACATAATAAAAGTATTTGAAAGAGTGATCAGGAGTCAGGTCACTAGATTCATGGAAACCAATGACCTCCACAATCCAGGCCAACATGGATTTAGAGCAGGAAGATCATGCCTCTCACAGCTACTTGACCACTATGACAAAATCACTGAGGCATTAGAGGAAAAACATAATGCAGATGTCGTATACACAGATTTTGCAAAGGCATTCGACAAATGTGACCATGGAGTGATTGCACACAAAATGAAGTCAGTGGGTATAACTGGTAAAGTAGGACGCTGGATACTCAGTTTCCTGTCGAACAGAACACAAAGAGTAACAGTCAATCAAGTAAAATCGAGTCAGAGCGCAGTTAAAAGCTCTGTACCTCAAGGCACAGTCCTTGCACCACTGCTGTGCCTTATTCTCATATCAGATATAGACAAAAACACAGGTCACAGCTTCGTGTCATCCTTTGCAGATGATACAAAAATCAGCTTGAAAATTACCTCTGCTGAAGACATTGATAAACTACAAACAGATATTAACAAAGTTTTCAATTGGGCAGCAGAAAATAACATGATGTTTAACGGTGATAAATTCCAGGTACTCAGATACGGCAAAAATGAGGATCTTAAACATAATACAGGGTACAAAACACAATCGAATCTGCCCATAGTAGGAAAACAGCATGTCACGGATTTTGGAATAATGATGTCCGACGACCTAATGTTTAGGGAGCATAACCAAGCAAGTATTTCGTCAGCAAGAAAAATGATAGGATGGATTACGAGAACCTTCAAATCCAGAGATCCCATCACAATGGTTGTACTCTTCAAATCACTTGTGTTGTCCCATCTTGAGTACTGCTTAGTACTCACTTCCCCCTTCAGAGCAGGAGAGATTGCTGAAATTGAGGGAATACAGAGAACATATATGGCACGCATAGACGAGATAAAGCACCTAAATTATTGGGATCGTCTCAAAGCTCTCCAAATGTACTCACTAGAAAGGAGACGAGAGAGATACCAAATAATATACACATGGAAAATACTGGAGGAACAGGTCCCAAATCTGCACAGTAAAATAACAACGTACTGGAGTGAACGACATGGAAGAAAATGCAGAATAGAACCAGTAAAGAGCAGAGGTGCCATGGGCACAATCAGAGAACACTGTATGAACATCAGAGGTCCACGGTTGTTCAACGTCCTACCAGTGAGCATCAGAAATATTACAGGAACAACCGTGGACGTCTTCAAGAGGAAACTAGATTGTTTCCTTCAAGGAGTGCCGGACCAACCGGGCTGTGGTGGGTATGTGGGCCTGCGGGCCGCTCCGAGCAACAGCCTGGTGGACCATACTCTTGCAAGTCAAGTCTGGCCCCGGGCCGGGCTTGGGGAGTAGAAGAACTCCCAGAACCCCATCAACCAGGTATCAACCAATGGGTTTCCTGCCTGTCTTCAGTTTGATCTGTCAGATCTGCCTGTCTGGGCAGATCTGCGATTCATACTAGACTTGCCCTGTGTGATCCCATGGGTCTTTTGCCCCTTCTTTCAGTTGACCACTCTGTCTTGGGTTTGGCTGCTTTTGGCACCTGGATGACGTGTCTCTGGACCTCCGGAACGCATATTAGCACGTCCAGATTCATTCGGTGTTCAGGGACTGGCTCAGCTTTGTCATGGAGTGACACCGCCCGCTTTCTTTGCCTTCCTTCCAGTTGGATCTGGCACCTCGTGTGTCCACACGCCTTAACTAGGTCATGGTGATGTACTGGCAGATGGCCTGTCTTGGTTCATTCCCCTATCCATGGAATGGACGGTCGACACAGACTCGTTCAGTTGGTTCTGCCGGACGTACGGGCACCTTGAGGTGGACCTCTTTGCATCAACTAGGTCGAGGCGTCTTCCGGTGTATGTGGCGCCCTTCCCAGACTGCGTGGCCATTAGGGTCGATGCCTTTCGGCTGGACTGGTCGAACTGGGGTTACCTGTACCTCTTTCCTCCGGGTCCTGGTTAACTTAGAGAGACTTACAAGAAATGAGTAATCCTGTTGGCTCTTTGGTGGCCGGCCCAGCCCTAGTTTCAAGTGCCTCTTGCTCGATGTCCGAACCCGAGGGTCTTCCTGTGGCTCTGCCTCTTTAAGCAGATTGGACCATTCCAGTACAGTATGTGGCTGGTTCGATCTTCTCTGCTCGCATCTGGCCTTTTTGACGCGGGTTTATCACCACTTGTATGGTGATCAGGTGGCTTAGTTGGTGTTCCACCTGCAAGTTTCGTCTCGACAGCAGTACGAAATTTCCTGGCGGTCTTTTCGGCACTTGTCTCTTTGTAGGTTGTCTTCAATTTCTGGTCGGTTTTGTCCTTTCTCTCTCTTGGTTGTTTCAGGACCGTTTTCTTATGCCAGATACTGTCGCCTCGTTTCGGGTAGCACTGGCAGAGCCACTGCAGCTTTCATTTGGGGTGGATGTCAGTTCTGCTCCGTTCCGCAAGCTTTCTTGGGCGTTGTTCACCTGCAGCCTGCTCATACACCACCTGAGGTGTCCTGGTCGTGGCACCGAGTGCTCTCTGCTCCCTTCTCCTTGGTTTGGGGGTGGCCCCCTCGGTTCCGGACTTTTCTATGACTTTTTTTATGTCGGTGTTGGCATCTGGGGATTGGGTCGGAGAGTTTCATGCTCTCCTCCGGCACAGGGGTTTCTGCTCTTTCAGTCCTGGTGGTCTTTTCTTCGTTTGCAGCCGTCTCCTTCTTTTCTGGCGAAGAATGAGTCTGCTGCTTTCTGGAGAGGTCCTTGGGTTGTTGATGCTTACTTGGTTCAGCTGGGGGTGTCTCATGTTTTGTGTCTGTGGCTCTTTGCCGTTATTTGCGTGTTACAGCCTCTGTGGCAGAGGACGCGCTTTGGGTTGAGCCAGTTTTCCCGTCTTCCCTATTCCAGGACACGGGCCTCCCAGGTTGTTCGCAGGATTATTCGGTCCAGCTAGCTTGTGGTCTTTCTCCCTGCCCACGCTGTGCATAAGTTCGGCATTCGGATGTTGTTTTGGTAATGTCCTGGTCTATCTTTTGGGCACGGGGGCTATTGGAGGTCGAACAGGGTTCTGGCTGCACATTACCTTGTTAATGTTCCTAGTCCTTCTCGGGCATGTATAGCCTTGGGTCGCAGGTTGCAGCCTGTTGTCTCGACTTTGAGTTAAGGAGCGAGTGCCCACCGCCTCCCGGGTGAGTCCCTTTTCTTCTTATTTTTGGTTAGGTAGCTCCGGGGAGCCAAAGGGGCTCTCCACAGAAAACCAGCATTGAATGTAATGAAACGCTATTTTCTGGGTGAGACTTGGAGGTTCCCCGGCATCCCTCCCTCTCTCCGGTTGGTGGTTTTTCACGTTTTTGATACTCAGCCTCTGAACTGAGGAGAGTTGCCAGGGTTGAGGTCTGGGACCCCCTTTGCGCAGACAGATGCACGGTGCTTGTGGTGAAGTCGTGTTTGTTTCCTTGTTTTTAATTGGGGGAGTTCTGTTTGCTAGTTTGGCTTTCGGTTTGCAATTTTTGATCAGCAGTAGTTTGTTTTGAGATTCCTGCCTTTCTGGGTGCTTGACCTGGCAGATGGCAAAGACTGCTTCCAATTACACAGGGGTGTCTTCAGGCCATTGCTCCTCGTGCTTCTCTTAAGGGGGGCCAGGGTCTGGCTTTGGTCCCCGGTAGGCTTAGAACTCCTTCGATTGACTATTGCCACGGTCTAATATATACACATCAGCCCAGTATAGCTCTGGGGAGCCTCCGGGTCTCAGCCAGAAAATGGCATTTCATTACATTCAATGTTGGTTTTATTGGGCTTTGTTTATAGATAACTTTCTTGTATAAAAAGACTATTGTAGCAGAATGTGTTTTCTTCCAGTCCCTCATTTCTAGTTCCATGAATTAGTTCCCATAATTAATAAGCTTTTATCCTGACAGGTAAAAGGTTGCATGATGAAACCAGAGGATGTTCTTGCAGATAACTCTCTAAACTCCTGCCCACAGCATGTGTCTAACAGCATTAGATGTTTCCTTATAGAGCAAAATTTCCCGCTTGCTTCTGTGCCTGATACTGTTTTGGGATCTCTCTGCTCTGTTGGTAAGTTCTTAAATACAAAATCCCTAGTTTCTTTTTATGAACTGTACTGTAATAGTTTTAAGTTGAAACTATTAAGTTGAAATATGTATATGTGTGTATATATATATATATATATATATATATATATATATATATATATATATATATATATATATATATATATATATATATATATATATATATATATATATATATATATATATATGTATATATATATATATATATATATATATATATATATATATATATATATATATATATATATATATATATATATATATATATATATATATATATATATATATATATAACTGAAAACTCACACCCCAGAAGTGACTCGAACCCATACTCCCAGGAGCAACGCAACTGGTATGTACAAGACGCCTTAATCCACTTGACCATCACGACCGGACATAATGAGGTGATAGCCGAGGCTATTTGAACCACCCCACCGCCGGCACTCGGATAGTAATCTTGGGCATAGCATTTTACCAAATCACCTCATTCTTTGGGGCACACGTGAGGAACACAAATGCGAACAAGCCTGAATGGTCCCCAGGACAATATGCAACTGAAAACTCACACCCCAGAAGTGACTCGAACCCATACTCCCAGGAGCAACGCAACTGGTATGTACAAGACGCCTTAATCCACTTGACCATCACGACCGGACATAATGAGGTGATAGCCGAGGCTATTTGAACCACCCCACCGCCGGCACTCGGATAGTAATCTTGGGCATAGCATTTTACCAAATCACCTCATTCTTTGGGGCACACGTGAGGAACACAAATGCGAACAAGCCTGAATGGTCCCCAGGACAATATGCAACTGAAAACTCACACCCCAGAAGTGACTCGAACCCATACTCCCAGGAGCAACGCAACTGGTATGTACAAGACGCCTTAATTCACTTGACCATCACGACCGGACATAATGAGTTGCATATTTTCAGTTGCAACTCAGTTTGAGTAACGTCAACACCACATGGTGGGGTCGCGCTGCTTCTTGCAAATTCTTAGACACCTCCAACGATGCACATAAGTAATGTTGTACTTGTTTAAAGATGCTAATGATGCTGGGATATAAAGGGGTGACTGCTGAGATGTTGCAAAGCATTGACGTTTTTTGTAGGAAAAAAGAAATGAAATGTCTGATATGCAACAAATGTCAAAAAGGTTCGTTCGGTGTTCGGCAGGTAGGCTGCTCCATTATAACAATCTTTCTTTGTTTCAAATGTGTTCCATTTGTTTTGTATTTGTCATTTACGTCTCAATATTGGAGAAGCCTACCTTACATACACTGAATAAACCATTATGACATTTTCCTTTCTTCAAATGTGTTCAATATTTATTTTTCATTTGTCTTATAGCAAAAGGTTCGTTCAGTGGTCGGCAGGTAGGCTGCTCCATGTTTCTTACATACAAAAAACGTAAATAATAAAAAAAATGAAGAATTTTGAAAACCAGTACAAATGTCAAAAAGGTTCGTTCGGTGGTCTACAGGTCGGCTGCTCCATGTTTCTTAAATAAAAAAAATAAAAAACAAAAAATAAAAGAACTGTTGAAACAATTTGAAAAATGGACAAATGCCATAAAGGTTCGTTCAGTGTTTGTCGGGTAGGCTGCTCCATTATTGAGACGTAAGTGACAAATACAAAACAAATGGCACACATTTGAAACAAAGAAAGATTGTTATAATGGAACAGCCTACCCAACAAACACTGAACGAACTTTTTGCTATAACGAATATGAAAGACAAGGGCTGCTGGCTGGGTTAGTACTGCGTGAGCAACCATTTGTAGCACATGTGCCTCTGGCTCCCAGACACCTGTCCCACACGGTGTTGAAAGACTGCGCTCAGTCGGTGCAATTCAGACCCCTATTGTTTGAAGACCATAAGGGTCATAACATTGGTGAAGCTAGGCGCAATAAGGGCTTAACACAACGGTCGAATGCCAGTGATACAGCACCTATGAGGATGATACAGCGAGCATATCCAGTTGTAGCTCTGAGCCCCACCTTTGCCATCTCGAATTTATATAGATGATACATAGATGAATCGTTTTCTGCGTTTAGTGATGAAGTAGCATAGATGAACAGTGTTAGCGGCTTCCATGGTGGTGGTGTTCATTGATATTTTCAAGAATACCTTAATCTCTTCTTGACTGATGGACACTCTTTGAGGCTAGCTGAATCTCTTCCTGACTGATGGACACTCTTTGAGGCTAGCTGAATCTCTTCCTGTGTGGGACCTTACAAAGCGATCTTTTCAAGACTACCTAACAAATTGAGCTTTTCCTATAATCGTTTCAATACTACCTTATGCTTTACAAGCTTGGCTACATACCACCTACAAGTACTAAAGCCAAGGGTGCACGTGAGTGCGTTATTTGCAAGCACACAGAACGATGAAACAGGAAACGAAAATCCATCTGTAGCTGGTGCAAGGAGAGCAAAGTCGCACTGTGTACCATGGACTACTTCGTTGACTATTACGCACATCCAAAGTACTGAGTGTGTAATACAGTGTGTTACTGTGTAAATAGTATGTGAAACTGTATATACAGTATTGTAATTTTAGTGAATTTATACCACGTAATATTGTGACAATAAACATTTATTGTGGACACATTACTGACACATGTATCACAGATTCATGGAAAATTATGAACATTCTACTGTATACATATTGTAAAGGTCACAAATATGCATCATATACGATAAAAGAAACAAATAAAACCGCATTGGAAATGTATAGAAAAAATATTTGAAAATATATTTGTGGCAACACGCGGTGCTTGAATGGCCTGCGCGACCGTGTCTGGGAGCTTCACACACGGGCGACCAGCCCCTGATGACGTCACAGCACACCTTGTCCACGCCCTCACAGCCAAAGTAAGTGGAATTTGGTAATTATTTTTACATAGACATGTTCAGGGACGGTAATTTATCATTTTGGAAAGAAAAATGATATTTTGGGGAACATTTGATGTCATGCACACTGGGAGAATTTCACAATAAACACAGTGCATCACACTGGTTACATGGGGGACACTCGTTTTGTATGACGTCCGTTTCACATGACGAACATGGAACGGATTAAATTCGTTATGCGAGGTACCACTGTATGTGTGTATATATATATATATATATATATATATATATATATATATATATATATATATATATATATATATATATATATATATATATATATATACATACATACATACATACATACATACATACATACATACATACATACATATATATATATATATATATATATATATATATATATATATATATATATATATATATATATATATATATATATATATATGTGGTGCCTTAAACCACTTGACCGTCAGTGACCATACAAAAAGTGGTGATAGCTGGGGATATTTGAACCACCACCCATCAAAGTGCCATCGGGGTGGTGGTTCAAATAGCCTTGGCTATCACCACTTTGGCATCAGTCATGTATATAGAGTTCTGTGGGGCCTACTGGCGACCACGAGCCAGAACCTAGCCCCCTCAGAAGAGGCATGAGGAGCAACAACCTATAGAAACCTCCGTGTGGTTGGAAGCATTCTATGTCTGCCATCGACCGGGTCAGGTACCCAGAAAGGTAAGCATCCCAAAACATACCCCTATTCTGGTGAAAATTGCTACAAAAAGCCGATGAAGTGGATAGAACTCCCCAAACAGAAAAGAACAAACGATTATGATGTCACACGCTGCCGCGCCGCTCTCTGTGTAGCTCCCCCGTCCCCAGGAGGGGGAAGGGGAGCCCCAGACACCTGCGCCGGTAATCTACCTCTTAATACTGAGGCTAATGCTAGAGGCAGAGGTCGTGTGCTCTGGCTCCAGTGATTCTTCCGGCACTGTGCTTTGTGTGTGGTGGCTGTCTTCCAGGGGTGTGCAAGCCAGGAATCATTCTACAGTACTGTACTCTGGCTGCATGCACCTAGGGTTCCCTTCCCTAGGTGCCCTAGGCGTCGCCTATGCTATGTGGTGCCCTTACCTGCCTGCGAGGCGTTCACGGTGGATGCTTTTCGGCAGGACTGGTCGAGATGGGGGGGTACCTGTTCCTCTTCTCCTGGTCCAGCTGTTGCTTTGGGTTCTGGCTTGGTTGGAGCCCATTCCCACGAGAGTAGTCCTTATGGTCCCTTGGTGGCCGGCCCAGCTTTATTTTCAGACGCTGCTTGATAGGTGTCCGAACCCGGGGTGTTTTCCCGCGGCTCCGCCTCTTTCGGCAGGTTGGACCGGTCATATACCTGACTGGTTCGTCCTTCTCCTCGGCTCTTTGCGTCTAGTATTTTGACGCGGGTATCCCCATTTCTGTGGTGATCAGGTGGCTTTGTTGACTGTGTCCCATCTGTGAGCTTTGTCTCGGCGACAGTATGAAGTTCCTGGTGTTTCTATGCACTTTTTTCTAGCTCTTCGTAGGTTGTCTTCTTTTTCGCATCGGGTTGTCTTGTCCTTTCTTCGATTTTCAAGACTACAGTTATTTGATGTTTCTTACTGTCGCCTCATTTTGTGCGGCGCTGGCGGAGCTGCTCCGGCTTTCGTTTAGGGTGGACGTCACATCTGCCCCGTTTCATACGCTTTCTTGTGTTTTTTTTCACCTCTGGCCTGCTCATGCGTCGCCTGAGCCGTCCTGGTCCTTGATCAGGGTGCCTTCTTATCTTCTCCTCAGTGTGTCGTAGCGCCTTCAGTTCAGGTTTCTGGTCTTTGGTACTGGTGGTAGGTTTGTACATCTGCAGCCTTTCTCCATCCTTCTGGCAACGGTCGTGACGGCTGTTTTCCGGAGGGGTTCTTGGGTTATTAATGCTTGATTGGTTTGGCCTGGGGTGTGTCCTGTGTTGTCCAAAGTCCTGTACACTTTGTCATAAGCAGCCCAGTATATCTTGCAGTAAACAGGTGAGGGTATTAAGCTGAGGGCCCATCTTCCTAAACCTCTCACCACAGAGGTCAGAATTAATCTTGAATCTTAGGCTTACACCTGCCTGAGCTCTAATAAACAACATCAAGCATGTATGGCTGTGTGGAATGTGAGAGGATTAAATGACGAACTAAAGAGAATGGAAATGATTAAAGTTGTTAAGAAAGAAAGGTAAGTTAAGGTTACCTTACCTTGAGGTTACCTTGAGGTGCTTCCGGGGCTTAGCGTCCCCGCGGCCCGGTCGTCGATCAGGCCTCCTGCTTGCCGGACTGATCAACCAGGCTGTTGTACGCGGTTGCTCGCAGCCTGACATATGAGTCACAGCCTGGTTGATCAGGTATCCTTTGGAGGTGCTTATCCAGTTCTCTCTTGAACACTGTGAAGGGTCGGCCAGTTATGCCCCTTATGTGTAGTGGAAGCGTGTTGAACAGTCTCGAACCTCTGATGTTGATAGAGTTCTCTCTCAGAGTACCAGTTGCCCCTCTGTTTTTCAACGGGGGTATTCTGCACATCCTGCCATGTCTTCTGGTCTCATGTGATGTTATTTCTGTGTGCAGGTTTGGGACCAGCCCCTCTAATATTTTCCACGTGTAAATTATTATGTACCTCTCCCGCCTGCGCTCAAGGGAGTACAGTTTTAGGCTCTTTAGTCGGTCCCAATAGTTTAGATGTTTTACTGAGTGGATTCTAGCAGTAAAGGATCTCTGCACGCTCTCCAGGTCAGCAATTTCTCCAGCTTTGAAAGGTGCTGTCATTGTGCAGCAGTACTCTACTCTAGAGAGCACTCTAGGTGCTTGGTTTCAATGAAGCAAAACTTAGGTGTGTGAATGAGGAATGGAATGATGTAAGGATTACAAGATCTGGCATTAAAAAAAAAAGAATGAGAAGAATACAGAGGGAGTAGACCTCTTAATGAATGAAAATGGGTAAGGGATAATGAATGATGTCTTGTGGCACAATTCAAGGTAATTCTGTACGAAATTCAAGTTTGATGGGTTAAGGTGGCTTTGGTGATTACATTTTTTTTTTGAGATATATACAAGAGTTGTTAGATTCTTGTACAGCCACTAGTACGCGTAGCGTTTCGGGCAAGTCCTTGGAATACGATCCCCGCCGCGAGGAATCGTTTTTACGACCAAGTACTCATTTTACTGCTGAGTTAAACAGAGGCTACAGTTAAGGATTCGTGCCCAGTAAATCCTCCCCTGCCAGGATACAAACCCATGACAAAGCGTTCGCGGAACGCCAGGCGAGTGTCTTACCACTGCACCACGGAGACTGGTAACATATGCTCTTGTGTGTTATTAAAAGAGGGGAAGGGAATACAGTACAAAAATCTAGTTTTGAGTGTACAAAAAACTTCCGAATAATGACGTTTCCCAAGGCAAGGTCTTATTCACCGTTGTATGAGATCTTCCACAGTCAAGATATGTCAACATTTTTAATTTATGGTCTGTTTAACTGTTCATACTGTCCACATGGTTTATTTGTTTTCTTCGGGGGTTACTTATTTCCCTTCAAATGGATGCTTGGATTGATTGGGTTGATCTCAGATCCCCAAGCTTCCCTCATCTCATAATGAGAGGCAGTATGTGGTCTTGGCTCCCTGTAGACTCGAGGGCTCATGCAAATTCATATGACTTGACAGCCTCAGTACTTTAACTACTGGGGGGCTACTGAGAAGCTCACCAGAAAATGGCATTTCTTCACATTGAATGACTGATGTGTATTCCATATAACCAATTAAAAATTAAAATGAAGGTTTAAGTGACTGAGGAATAGGAATTTTGCCCTAACGGTAATCCTTTTAAAATTATAAAAAAATTACACATTGTAGTAATAATACTAATCAGTTGATAATTACACGATTACAGGTGATCCTGTAATCCTGTTATTACACCCCGCCCTTAGTGTGCTGGGGTGTTTCATGTACCCTTGTTTGCCTTTGGGTAAGCAGTAGTTTGCACCGGTAGGGGCGCAGGGTACTGTGCAGCTAGTTGTCACCTCTCATAGTGGCCAGCTCTGTACCACCTGGGTACATTGTCCTCTGGTGGGGGTTTTCTTTTGCTTTTGTTTTTCCTGCCTGGTGAAGGGGGGACTGTCTTTGTTTATTAATGTAGTAAATCATAAAACAGCAATTAAAAATATAGTATTGTTAATAATATAAGTGGCTAAACAGTATATTAAATATAAATTGGAAATTTATTCAACAATGGTCACAGTTTACCTAAATGATTTATGTGTTTGCAGGCTCCACACCAGCGACAGTTACTCCCAAAAAAATGAGGCAATGTCTTAGAATACTCAAGCCCGGCAGAGGAGAATGGAATCGAACATGCCTTTTAGAGTATGTTGTCTCAGATGGAAATTACAGTGATCTTCAGGAAGTCCCTCTCTTGCCCTTAAATGATGGGACATGGAGCACATTCTCTCGAACCAGTCATCCTGTTTATATATGTGGAAAGGATGCTGGTGCTTTCTTGGGTTTGGAAAACCAGGTCCTCAGCACTGACCTTCCAACACCAATTGTTCAGTCCTTGCAAAAGATTGCACAGGAAGGTAAGTGCTACAAATGATTCATAAAAGCATGCAATTGTTTTACTGAAGTCACGATCATATTGAAAAGATATTTATTTATTTATTTATTTATTTATTTATTATTTATATACAAGAAGCTACATTGGGATTGTGAGGATACATAATATGGTAATTACAATCTTGTAAAGCCACTAGTATGCGTAGTGTTTCGGGCAGGTCCTTAATCTAAGAAAATTTTTAAGTAGGTAAATACTTGCAAAATTTATAAAAAATGATAAGTTACAAGGCAAGAAAAAAAATATGAGAGAAAATTGTAGGTATATTAAGGCACATAGGTATGGGGAATGGGAGTATAGTATAACTAAATCATTAGGCCCATAGAGTAATAGAAGGATGCTTAAACTTATGGCTTATGCAAGTGATGTGATAAGTTGGGGTTACAACACTAGACATTGTAATATTAATATTTTTTTTTCTCTGGCTTGTATGAATGGTGTTAACTCATGGTGGCAGCTTATTTCCTTATGCATGAAATTGATCGTATTTTCTGGGGGAGCTCCTATGGCTCCCCGGAGCTATACAGGCTGAATGGATATGTATAACTTTCTGGCATCAGTCAAGGTGCATGGAGTTCTTGCCTACCGGGGACCACAAGCCAGAACCTGGCCACCTCAGAGAGGTACAAGGAGCAATGGCCTATAGAAACCCCATTGAGGTTGGGAGCATTCTATGTCTGCCATCGACCAGGACAGGCACCCAGAAAGGTAGGTGCCCTTAAACAAACCCCTATTCTGGTGAAATGATTGCTACCGAAAGCCAAACAAGTGAACAGAACTCCTTAAACAAAAATAGCAAACTAGCATGACGTCATCACATCGCTGCGACACCATCGGCTGCAACCCCCACTCCCCGGGAGGAGGAAGGGGGATCCCCAGACCCTCCACGCCGGCTATCCAACTGGCAGTTCTTGGCGGATGGGTTTACTGGCCAGTCAGGTTTAGTTTCAGTTCTGTGCCTTGTGGTGTGGGCTGTCTCTACAGGTGATGTGTGATCCAGGAGTGATATTCCACGATACTTGGGCTGCATGCGCCTAGGGTTTCCTTCCCCAGGTGCCCTGTGAGTACTACCCTTGGGGGTTTGGGGCCCTCCTTCCAAGTCACCTTGGGATCTACCTCCGCTGTGTCTTTTACTGCTCAGTACTGGGCTACCCTTGGGGTCAGCTGTTTTTTTTTTTTTGCCCTAGTTTGTCTCTGGGTAAGAGATTGTTTTCGTCACTGGTAGGGGCGTGGGGTACTGCACAGCTAATCTTCTACAATTATAGTGGCTGGCTCTGTTCCACCTGGGTATGTTGTTCTCTTGGAGGATTTTTCTTTTGTTTTTGTTTTCTGCCTGGTGGGAGGGTCTCCCTGTTCTTCTCTTCGCTTGGTGGAATCTCCCACTTGGCCCCCGTAAGTGTACACGTCTCAGGGGTTCAGCTTTTAGCAGTTTGTTCGGTATACTTGGGCGCCAGTTTGCAGTACCCTGCCTGGGCTTCCTTTAGTGTGTACACAAGGCTAAGGGCCCTGGAAATCCCCACGGGGGGCTCTGTGGTCCAATGGAGTTGACCTTGAGTCCCCTCTCGCTTCCTGCGAGTTTGATGGTTGCTCTGTCCCGTTGTCTCAGGGTGACACTCACCGGTTTTGCCTCCGCCATGCTGCCTGTTAGGTCGGTGGTTCCTTGACCCGGAGTCGTGTGACGTTGGTTGTCTGTTCATACTCCAGTTTTCCCGCGCCACTCATTGTAATGTGCGGGTACAGGCAGCAGCCACTTTGCAGGCTGGGTTTAGGTTGCTGCAACGCGCTTTGTTGACTGCAGACCCGGATCCCCCGAGACTGCCCCGTTTTGGTGATAGGGACACAGACTAGAGAGTGGGAGTTGGTTCGGCTCTGGTTCCGTCCGCCCCTCCTGGTCCTTCTCCTTTGGTTGTGCATTTGGTTCCTCCCCCTTGCTTCCGACTCCGACACATCTGAGGTTGCGGGGTTTCTTTGGTGTTTGAGACTCAGGGCGGTCTTGGGGTTTTCTTCTTCCGGTATGACGGCGGAGGCCTTTGAGCCTGTTCCTCCAGCCACGCATAAGAGTCTGACCAGTGGACTCCCTTCCTTAGAGTTTACCGGCTCCCCCGGCTTTACTTGTGAGACCGGGGCTTGTGGGGGATGGCTTGGCCCCGGGTCATCCTGTGGAGGTTCCCGGGGTTGGGAAGGGGTTGCCTGGGGGGGCTTTAGCCCCGTTTGGCCCTGCTTGGGGTTTTTGTCCCTTAGGAGCGGGGCTGGCAGTTCCTCTGAAGGGGGTTTATTCCTTCCCTCTCTGCATTCCTGTTGGTTTCGGGTTTACCCCTCCCCGGGTTCGATTCCATGTCCTTCGGGTCCGTCGGTTCTTTCGTTCCTGGAGGTACTTTCACCCCTTTTCCTACTTTTGTGAGATAATGTTCCCTTCATATCGGGTTCCCTGCATGTCCCTTGGTCAAGGTGTCTTTGGGCCCGTATGTGCCTCCGTAAGATTCTCGAGGGTTTGTGACACTCTTCGATTCTTTCGATATTATTGGAACATCTGTTGACTTTCAGTTGGTTCCCTCTGGTCCCTTCTTGGACTCATTGGTCCACTTCCGTTCTCCTTGTTTTCTTTCCATTGTCTTTTGCCTTCTTTTGTATTCCCTTCGTCTCTCCTTCCTGTCTTGCTGTTCCTCTTATTCGTTACATACTCCTTGCTGGTATGTGTACATACGACTGGTGTACGAACCGCGCCTCCGGAGGGCGGGTGGTGCGGTTTGTACCTCGGGCTCAGGGTCCAGGGTGATCGTTTTGTTTTTGGGCGGTGTACATGTTTTGGTGTTCCGCGTTCTGTCTCACGATTTTCTACGCCTTCTCATTCGTCTTCTCTCTCCGATCATTGTCCCTTGATGCTGGGGGTGTTTTGGATTTCTATGTGGGAAATTCACCTCGATTCTTTTCCCTGATTACAGGTGTTGGGGGTGGCTCCGGGTGGTGTCACCTCTGCCTCTGCCCTGCACCTCGGCTTCTGTTGGGCACGCATCTCTGGACGTACTTCCCTAGCAATGCTCCTGGTTATTACTCGGCTCGACTGTGTGTGCCACGGTCGTGTCTCTGCTCTGCAGGTGAAATTGTGTGGTCTGGCAACGCTGTCGGCCGGGCGCTGGTTCTCGATTTTGGTGGGGTGTGGGTGTTGTGTGTTTTGCTTGGCCACTTTGTGTGAGTTGCCGTGGCTTTTCTTGGTCAGTATACTGTGGGACGCAGCCTCGATCTTCGGTGCCTTTTGTTTAGTCTTTCGGCACCTGAATCTTTTCTCAGTATTCTTTACGCTCTCTTATTCCTGTCAGTTTATGTCCTCGCCTGGTTGTCCTCCCCTAGTTTTGCTTGAGGGGTTGAGCTCTGGCTCCTGGGTCCCGCTTCTCAACTGTCGTTCAACTGGTGTACCGATTCCTGAGCCTTTTGGGCTCTTTCATCTCTCCCTTTGGTACTGTGTCTGGTGTCTGCCTCCGCCACACCGCTGGCTACTGCCTTCCATCTGTTACCTGCTCTGACACTGACAGGGTTCTTTCTACTTTCCCTGTGGTTCCTTGGATACTCAGTTTCCACTTGTGTCCCTTTCTTTGCGTACCGCACGCGTTCACCGGTTTATCCTTCTCTATCCTTTCATTTCCTCTGAGAATTTTGTTGGTTGTGTTCTTAGTCTCCCCTTCCTCTTCTGTCTTCGTGTCGTGTGTTGCATTCTCGCAGCCTGTCCTCATAACTTGTGCCTCTTCGCTCTAGGGCTTAGCCTCAGGGCTTGCCTCTGCATTTTCCAAAAGGGGTGCGGGCTCCATGCTGGGGCCGCATACTCTGGGTTTGATCTTTTGTATGTGGTATACGAGGTGCTTGCACTGCCTGCGGGTGGGTGTTGCTTCCGTTCACCCACTCTTGCCCCTAAGATTCCTTTTTGTTGGGACGGGTAGAGATAGGTTTATGGTCCTGGCTCCTGTTTTCTGTTCCTTTCGGGGACGTTCTTTTTGTTTTCATGCAGTTCACGTCTTGGGTAGTTCTCATATATACCTCGGTGATGCATGCATCCTTCTTTCCTGCTAGAGCTGCTTGCGCTGCTCCTGCAGGTTGCAGGGTTGCTTTTTTCGCTTCGTGTTTCGGTTCGTGGTCCTCGTTTCCTTGTTGGCCTCTACCTGTTCCCTGGTTCTTTGCCGGCCTTGGTTGCGGGCACTTCTTTGCTCGGTACTTACCTAAGTGTAGTTACAGGATGAGAGCTATGCTCGTGGTGTCCTGTCTTCCCAGCACTCTTTGTCATATAGCGCTTTGAACTACTGATGGTCGTGGCCTCCACCACCTTCTCACCTAACTTGTTCCAACCATCTACCACTCTGTTTGCGAAAGTGAATTTTCTTATATTTCTTCAGCATCTTTGTTTAGCTAGTTTAAATCTATGACCTCTTGTTCTTAAAGTTCCAGGTCTCAGGAAATCTTCCCTATCGATTTTATCAATTCCTGTTACTATTTTGTATGTAGTGATCATATCACCTCTTTTTCTTCTGTCTTCTAGTTTTGGCATATTTAATGCCTCTAACCTCTCCTCATAGCTCTTGCCCTTCAGTTCTGGGAGCCACTTAGTAGCATGTCTTTGCACCTTTTCCAGTTTGTTGATGTGCTTCTTAAGATATGGGCACCACACAACCGCTGCATATTCTAGCTTTGGCCTAACAAAAGCCATGAACAATTTCTTTAGTATATCGCCATCCATGTATTTAAAAGCAATTCTAAAGTTAGAAAGCGTGGCATAGGCTCCTCGCACAATATTCTTTATGTGGTGCTCAGATGATAGTTTTCTATCTAGAACCACCCTTAGATCTCTTTCTTTAAAGATTTCTCACATAATATATAGGTTGTGTGGGGTCTATGTTCTCCTATTCCACATTCCATAACATGGCATTTATTAACATTAAATTCCATTTGCCAAGTGGTGCTCCATATACTTATTTTGTCCAGGTCATCTTGAAGGGCATGACAATCATCTAAATTTCTTATCCTTCCTATTATCTTAGCATCATCAGCAAACATGTTCATATAATTCTGTATACCAACTGGTAGATCATTTATGTACACAATAAACATCACTGGTGCAAGAACTGAACCCTGTGGTACTCCACTTGTGACATTTCTCCATTCCGATACATTGCCTCTGATTACTGCCCTCATTTTTCTATCAGTCAGAAAATTTTTCATCCATGACAGAAGCTTACCTGTCACCCCTCCAATATTTTCCAGTTTCCAGAACAACTTCTTATGTGGAACTCTGTCGAAAGCCTTTTTTAGGTCCAGATAGATGCAGTCAACCCAACCATCTCTTTCCTGTAATATCTCTGTGGCTCGATCATAGAAACTGAGTAAATTCGATACACAGGATCTTCCAGATCGAAAACCATACTGTCTGTCTGATATTATATCATTTCTCTCCAGGTGTTGTACCCATTTAGTTTTGATTAGTTTTTCCAATACTTTCACTATTACACTTGTCAATGATACAGGTCTATAATTGAGGGGGTCTTCCCTGCTTCCACTTTTGTAGATTGGAACTATGTTAGCCTGTTTCCACACGTCTGCTAAGATTCCTGTACACAGGGATGCCTGAAAGATCAGGTGAAGTGGAATGCTGAGCTCAGATGCACATTCTCTCAGAACCCATGGTGAAACTCCATCTGGGCCAACTGCTTTGTTCTTACCGAGCTCCTTTAGCATATTTTCCACTTCATCTCTAGACACCTCTATCCGCTCTATGTTGTTCTCTGGAATTCTTATTGTGTCTGGTTCTCTGAAGATTTCATTTTGTACAAAAACACTTTGGAACTTTTCATTTAATGTTTCGCACATTTCCTTTTCATTTTCCGTGAATCTGTTTCCAATTTTCAACCTCTAGATATTATCCTTTACCTGCAATTTGTTGTTTATGAATTTGTAGAATAGGCCCGGTTCTGTTTTACATTTATCCGCTATCCCTTTTTCAAAATTTCTTTCTGCCTCTCTCCTTACTGCTGTATAGTTGTTTCTCGCATCTTTGTATCGCTGGTATGTTTGGGGGCTTGGCCTCTTCCTATACTGATTCCATTTTGGTGTCTTTTGGTCTCTTGCCCTCTTACAATTTCTGTCGAACCAATCCTGTTTTCTGGCCCTGCATCTCTGTTTTGGTATAAATTTTTTTGTGCCTTTATCATATATTTCACAAAACTTGACATACATCTCATTCACTTCCTTGCCTAGCATCAAGTCTGTCCAATTATACTCACTAAAAAAATTTCTAAGGTCACTATAATGTCCTCTCCTGAAGTCTGGTTTTTCAACTGCTTCAACTTCCTTATTTTCTTCCAGCTTGTAATGCATTGCATACTTTATTCCCAAAAAGATATGGTCACTTTTACCCAAGGGAGGAAGGTACTGAATGTCAAATATCTCTTCCTCCTTCCTGGTAAATATCAAATCTAGCATGGAGGGAACGTCCCCTTCCCTCATCCTCGTAGCTTGTTTAACATGTTGATACAAGAATGTATCGAAAGTGGTGTATAGGTTCGTGTGCCTATTGGGCTCTATCATGTCTACATGTGACATTGTATGGGGGTCAGCCTTGTTACTTGTGTGTGGAGTCACCACATTACTTCCTAGTGCTTTCCCGTTACCATTCTGACACTAAAAAAAAAAAAAAAAAAAAAAAAAAAATTCTATCTCTGTGGCTCTTTTTGGTACTCAGTTTCCACCTGTGTCCTCTTGTGCGTGTGCCCCTGTGTTACATAGCCTGTCCTTATCAACCCTGTCAATTCCCTTGGGTATCTTGAATGTGGTGATCAGGTTTCCCCTCACTCTTCGTCTTCCAGCGAACTGTGGTTTAATTCCCGTAGTCTCTCCTCATGACTTGGGTAGTGTACTTTTTCTTTCGGAAGGGGTTCTGTTCCCTTCTCTGTTGACTGGGCGCTGGGGGTGCAGCTTGCTCTGTTGCCTCTCGCATGGTCCCGCTGTTGGTGGGCGCTTTGGGTTGTCTTCCGTCCTCTGCTGGCGTCGGAGGACGGCTTCTCCCCCTTGAGGGGGTTCAGAGCTGGCGGGGTGGGCTTCTTTCCCTGCGCTTCGTCATTTCCTCTTTGTGGGGCGTGGTCGATCCACCCCATCCTTCTGGGGTTCCCGTCTGCTCTTTGCAGTCATGAGCTTTTCCCGTCTGCAGTTCTTCTGGACTTCTTCAGTCTGCGCCCTGGATCCTATGCCCTCCTCGGAGGACTGTTGTCTCCTGTTCGGATTCTGTTGGGGCGGGTGCATGGATGGTGGCCCTGGACCTCCAGGTCACTTCTTGGCACATTCCTCTCTAGTTTTTCTGGGACTAGCACGGTTGGTGGTGGGGCTTCAGGTTTGCTGTTTTTATTGCCTTCCCTATTTTGTAATGGGCACTTCGTATACTTTTTGCATCTTTACCGGATCTTAGTGCCCTGTCCTAGTCTGAGATTCGGTGTCTGGCCTACCTCGACGACTGGCTGGTGTGGGCTCCCAGTCAGTCCGCTTGTCTGCTCGCCAGGGGATGGTTCTTTCCAGATCGCCGGGTTTGGTTTCCTGGTGATCTGGAGGTTTTTCCATCTGTTTCCGTCCCGGGTTCGGACCTGGGCCTTGTTTAAGACTCTTGGGCCCCTCATTGTCTTCCCTCCAGAAGTGTTACTGCGGCTGTGGTCCCGCCTTCGGCTGTTCAGGAGGGGGTCCCGGGTTGCTCAGCGGTTGCTTGAGCGGTTGTGCGGGAGTCTGCACTTCGGCATGCTTGGTTGCCCGCGGAGTCAGGTTTGGCTACGGTGTCTGTTGGTTCCTGCGGAGACTCCCCTTCCGCCTCTTGCATTCATTGGGTTCCTCCGGGGATCTTGTGTTGGTGCTGCGTCACCAGCTTCCTCTTTAGGGTTTTCGGGGTTCCGTGCCTTGGCACCTCCCCGAGCCTTCGCTCGATGTGTTCACAGACGGGTCGTCTCTCGTCTGGGGCTTTGTGACCAGTGCTCACCAGGTCGGCCGAGGTTGATGGAGTCTGTCTGTCTGTCGGGCTCACAGCACGGTTCGGGTGTTCATGGCTGTCTGGTTTGCGCTTCGGAGGGTTTGGGTCACTAGGTACTCTACCATTCAGCTCTGTTTAGACTGTTCTCTGGTGGTTCTTGCCGGAACCACAGGGGTTTGGCTAACCGTAAGGTTCGTGTCCGGGGTGTGTCCTGCGTCCTGGCGGACAGCTGTCTCGGTTCATTCCTCTTCGTGGGTTGGCCAGTCGTCGCCGATTCGTTTTGTTGGCTCTGTCGGGCGTATGGACTCCTGGCCATGGACGTCTTCGGGTCAGCATGGTCTAGGCGTCGCCCATTTTGTGGCGCCCTTTGCCACCTGCGAGGACTTCACGGTGGATGCTTTCGGCAGGACTGGTCGAGGTGGGGGGTACCTGTTCCTCTTCTCCCGGTCCAGCTGTTGCTTCGGATTCTGGCTCGGTTGCAGCCCATTCCCACGAGAACAGTCCTTATGGTTCCATGGTGGCCGGCCCGGCCTTCTTTTCAGACGCTGCTTGATAGGTGTCCGTACCCGGGGCGTTTTTCCTGAGGCTCTGCCTCTTTCAGCAGGCCGAATCGGTCCTGTCCGTGACTGGTTTGGCCTTCCCCTTGGCTCTTCGCGTCTGGTATTTTGACACGGGTATCACCATCTCTATGGTGTTCAGGTGGCTTTGTTGACGGTGTCCCACCTGTGAGCTTCGTCTTTGCGATGGCGACAGTATGACGTTTCATACGTTTTCTCGTGTTTTGTTTCCCCTCCGGCCTGCTCATGCGTCGCCTGAGCCATCCTGGTCCTTGTTCAGGGTGCCTTCTTATCTTCCCCTCAGTTTGTGGTAGCCCCTTCGGTTCCGTTTCCTGCTCTTTGGTACTGGTGGTAGCTTTATAGGTGTGCAGCCTTTCTCTGTCCTGGCGACGGTCGAGACGGCTGCTTTCCAGAGGGGTTCTTGGGGTATTGGTACTTGATTGGTTTGGCCGGGGGGTGCGTCCTGTGTTGTCCGGTTGTGCTTTTTGCTGTTGCCGGCGTACCGTGTCTGGGGATGCGCTGTTGAACCGGATGTTGATCCAGTTCCTTCGTTCCCTATTTTCAGGGCTCGGGTCTCCCAGGTCGTCCGCATTGTTTTCATTCTTCCAGCCTGCGGTCTGTCTTTGCGCCCGTGCTTGTTCAGACGTTTGCAGCTTTTGCTGCTGTGTTGGTGACGTCTCGGGCTCATTTCGGGCGCAGGGAGTTGTGGGTCGCACAGGTTCTTGGCCGCCCATCCTTATGCGCGTCTGCTCTTGGGCGTTCTTGTTGCCTTGGGTCGCAGGTTTGCGACCGGTTGTCTTGGCTTTGCGTTGCAGAGTTTGTGGCGGCCGCCTCCCGGGTTAGCCCTTTCTTTTCCTTCTCTTTGGGTATGAAGCTCCAGGGAGCCGTAGGGGCTCCCCACAGAAAACCAGCGTTGAATGTAATGAAACGCCATTTTTCTGGGTGAGCCCCGGAGGCTCCCTGGCAACCTTCCTTCCCACCGGTCGGCGGTTTTTTCGCGTTGGTTGAAGCTTAGCTTCCGAACTGGAGCTTGGCAGCCGGCGGGTAGGTCTGGGGCTCCCCCCTCCCCCTCCCGGGGCGGGGAGGGCTGCGCAGACAATCAGCGCGGCAGTAAAGTGTGATGTTTGCTTGTTTCCTTGTGATTGTAGGGAGTTTCTACCTCTATGTTCAGTTTTTGTTTTAGTTTTACCATGTGGGGTTTGTTTTGTTATGCCTACCTTTCTGGGTGCCTAACCCCGGTCGATGGCAGATAAGGAAAACCCCAACCACAAGGGGTTTTCCAGGGCCATTGCTCCCTGAAACCTCTCTGAAGGGGCCAGGTTCTGGCGCTGGTCCCTGGTTGGTCTGAACTCCTTAGCTAATGTCCCGGTCTAATACAACATACATTAGCCCGATAAGCTCCAGGGAGCCTCCCGGGCTCACCCAGAAAATGGCGTTTCATTACATTCAACGCTGGTTTTTTTTGGTTTTGAATATAAAAGTAATTATTATTTATCATGCCATGGGCCCAAGAAAGTTAGTGGTGAGGTTCAACCTAAGAAAAGACATGTGAGGATGACCGTAGAACAAAAACAAGAGATCATTCGTAAACATGAAAATGTTACTCGGGTTGTTGAACTAGCTAGGCAGTACAGCAAATCTATGTCAACGATATGCACTGTAACTGCTAAGAAAAGGACATTATTTTGGCAAAAAGTGGCAAAAGGTGTATCAACAGTCACAAAACAAAGAACACAAACACTTGAGGACATTGAAAAGTTATTAATTTGGATGCACAACAAGGAGTTAGCGGGTGATAGCGTTTCAAAGGCCATCATTTGTGAAAAAGCAAGGCTATTGCATGAAGACTTTCAAAGGACTTCCCTCCTCCCGGAACAAGTTATGCAGATGCGAAAGAGTTTAAGGTGAGTAGGGAATGGTTTGAGAAATTTAGAAAAAGAAGTGGCATTCATAGTGTTGTGAGTTGGTGGAGGAACACAGCAAAGAACTTACCACCAAAGAAATCCTAGGCCTTTACAAGGAGACAAGGAGCAGCAACAAGAGTCAGCCGAGGAAATTTCTTCAAGGGAGGAGGAAGCAGTACAGGATGCTTCTTCCTCAACAGAAAGAAGTGGTGTAGACTATGGGAAGAAATGCAAACTTTTGTTGAAATGGCTCACCCAGAGAAAGCTGTAGTAGGCTGTTGCCTTAACCTTTCTAATGATACTGTGATGCCTCACTACAGACAAGTGTTACAAAGTATGAAAAAACAAGTATCTATGGAAAGGTTTTTAGTGAGAAAAACAAGCAGTAAGCTACACATACCTAGTGGTATGCAGGCAAAACGTAGAAGAGAAGAGAGAAGTCATCTGTTGTTGTTGTAATAGATTCAGCTACTCGGAACAAGTTCCAAGTAGCACGGGCTATGGTGAGCCCGTAACTTACCTGGCACAGGAGTGGGGCAAGTAGCACGGGCTATGGTTAGCCTGAGAAGTCATCACTGCCTGATGTTATAATAGAAGGGGACTCCCTGTCATAGCACTAACACCTCTCCTCCTCCCCCCCTCCTCACCGTCTTCCATACGCCAGCATGAGTCATCAATAAAGGTAAGCTATAACTTGTAGATACTATAGTACTAAGTATTTGTGTGAATTAGGTATGAAATCTATATTTAAGATAATATTTTGGGAGTGTGGAACGGATTAATAAAATTTATATTATTTCTTATGGGAAAATTTGTTTCGTGTTTCGAATTTTCTGCTTACGAACTGTCTCTGGGAATGGATTAAATTTGTAAGCTGAGGTACCACTGTATAACTGAAAAGTTTATCATTCAGTAACCATAAAGAATTGTAATTCACAGGAATGCACATAATCTAAGCTACACAATAGCCATGCACGTTAAAAACAAATTTGTATGCAGCTCAGATGTGCATCCTGTGCATTTTTTATAGTTTATCATTTCTATTACAGGTGAAACTCAGTTAAAACAGTTCTCTGCCAGTCAACATGGAGTTATATTACTCTCTCAGAGTGCTCACTTTGTTCAACAATCTTCTCTGTCCCGGCAACAATTGGAAGGCTGGTTGCCCAAAGTGTGGTCAGTTGTGGAACATCTAGATCTTCAACACATAAAGAATGTAGCGCTTCTACCAATAAGTCCAAGTTTAGATTCCTCCCAATTTATAAGTCTCTCAACTGCAATCATTGTGCAAGCTTCAACTTCACCTCTATCTGAAGCAGCTGTGTCAGCTCTTGATCTTTTGAAAGTGCAAGTTATCCCAAAACCTCCAAAATATGTTCGACATCACCAATTACACAAATATTTCAGTAGTTCAGATGCTCGAGGTGTATCCCAGGCTCTACTTAAAGTGTTGAAAATGTATAAAAGTCAGGATCTTTCAAATAATTTTAATATGTGGCGAAATGATGAACAAGCTCAGGCTCTGCTTAAAGTTATAGAAGTGCATAGTCTTCAGCCACAGATTATAAAACTCTTTAAGAAACTTAATATTTTCAAAGCCAATGGAAGAAACGGTATTGAGATTGATGTGAGCATTAATAATTGTACAAGAATATTTCCTGCTGTTAATGACTTTCCGGTAAACTTTCCAGAAACTTTACTAGTACCATCTAATGAGACTGTTCAACAGCTTGCTAGAAATTTGGGTGCCACTCAACTTTCAAAAGAAGAGTTATGTCTACTTGCCCTACAGAACACATACACAGATAATGATACATCAAAACTTGTGGCATATATTTTCAAGGACAGATTCTTGCAAAGTAGTGCAGGAATTCAGCATCAGCTTCAATTTGTGAGATTTGTACCAAACCAAAGTGGCAAACTTTTCCTACCTAGCCAGCTTTATGATCCTGAAGATATTGACAATGGAGCACTGATTTCAGAAGATCTCAACCCTCAAATCTCCTTTGAGAAGTATTATGCATTGTTACGAGCTCTTGGGATGAGGAAAGTGCAGAACATGCCCATCAATGAATTCACTCAGATAATCACAAATTTTCAAAATAAATCATTAACAGTCAAGCAGAAAGTAGAAAAAGCAGGAGCATTACTCACTGCTCTAAATCGTCGACCCGATTGTCAGCAGATATGTCAAGCTGTAAGAGGTGTTAGTTTTGTGTATGGTGAAACATCTAAACCAGTTGGCTATCCTAACAGTTTAATTTGGGCAACATGCTCTAAGCCTTACAAACCTCAAGATATCAAAAGTTACAGTCACTTTAGGAATGTTCTTGGCTCAGTGGTACCCTTGGTGCATTGTTCTGATATTCAGAATGTTGCTAACAACTTTGGCTGGAATCAGAAGCCCCACATCAAATATTTTATTGAACATTTACAGAATATAATAAAAGTATACCAAATTACTGATGCAAAATGTTTCCACTTAATAAAGGACACATACAAACAACTTTCTGCATTTGTTAGTACTTCAGATGCATGCCATTTAGTCTCATTATCAACATCACCATGTGTTTTCACCGAATTAGGTTTCAGAGATCCTAAGACAGTGTACATCACATCAAAAGTGGGAGACCTTCAGCTTTTGCCATACATGTATCCATTACCTTTCGAGTTACGTGAATGTGGTGGTCTTTTTCGTATGCTTGGATGTTTTGAAACTCAGTCAAAGGAATTGTTTTTGACATTTTTAAAACAAGTTCAACACCACCACCGCTTAGGAAAAGATGCTGATGTTGAACTTGACAGGGACATAGTAATACATGTTCTTCATAAACTAAAAAAATATTCTAAAGATATTCCTCCATCTGAATTGTTATTGCCCGTGGAAAATATTGATGAAAGTTTAGAGCTAATTGAAGTAAATCAGTGTTCATATTCAGAACAGTCTTGTGACTGGATTGACAGTGAAGAACTTGGAGTAAGAGTGGTTCATAGCAGTGTTGGAACCAATCTAGCTAAAGCTTTGGGCGTAGCACCTCTGAATAAGCATCTACTGGCAGGAGAAGAGGCTTTTATGGAATGGGGACAACATGAACCACTTACTACACGTCTGAACAACTTACTACGGCAGTATCGTGATGGTGTTGCCGTGCTCAAGGAGCTAGTGCAAAATGCAGATGATGCTGGTGCTACCACTATTTCCTTTCTTTATGATGAACGTCAAAATGAAGATGCAAAAACAAGGCTAATTAATAATAAACTCAAGGAATGTCAAGGACCAGCTCTATGGGCTTTTAATAATGCAATATTCACCGAGGAAGATTTTGCAAATCTCAGAAAGTTAGGTGCCGGAACTAAGGAATATCAATCTACAAAAATTGGGAAATTTGGACTAGGATTTTGCTCAGTTTATAATCTGACTGATGTACCTAGTATACTGAGTGGATCTGATTACATTATATTTGACCCACACCTGACTTACTTAGACAGCAATAACAAAACACCTGGAGTGAGGTACAACTTTTCCAATGAGATAAATTCATTTATGTTACAAAAACTTCATGGACAGTTTAAGCCATTTAATGAAGTTTTTGGCTGTAATATTCAACAGACAAAGAGATTTGAAGGTACTCTCTTTCGGTTTCCTTTACGAACTCCAGCCCAAGCAAGCACTAGTGAGATCAGCAGTGTAAGTTACAAGCATAGAGATATGAGAGAACTATTACAAATGTTTAGCAAGATTATAGGAGAGCTACTACTCTTTACTCAACATATCAAGGAAATTAAGGTTTTTTACCTAAATAAGAATACATCATCACCAACAGAGAGAGTGCTCTTATTTGAAAGTTCACGAGCAATAAGAATATCATCCCCTTCAGGTCAGACTCAAGTGGAAAGAGTTGCTAACCTATTTAATAATGGTTTTAAATGGAATGGAAAATCTTTTCAGGAAAGCACTTTTTCAGAAATAAAAATAACATGTTCAGAGGAAGGTAGAAAATTGTGCAACATTGATCAAGGTGTTTGGAATGTCACCTGGCTTACATCCTGGCATTGTGGTAAAGGAGACTCGTGCAATTTTGCTGAAAATCTTGGTGGAAAAGCCCTTCCGTTAGGTGCTGTGGCAGTGCCGTTATTAAAACAAAATGATGGATGGCAAGTCCTCAATCTTTCAGAGCTTCCCCACGGGTTTTATAAGCAGAGCCATATGCACTGTTTTTTACCATTGCCAGTAACAACATCTCTTCCAGTACAACTAAATGGATTTTTTGAAGTAGCCTCTGACCGTACAGGCCTCAAGACACAGACAGAGGATGACCGAATGGTTGGTTTAGACTGGAATGAAACTTTGATGAAAGATGCTATAAAGGCTGCATATCACAGTCTTTTATTATCTTTACAATGTGAAGGTTTAAGTCAAAATTGTCCTTATTACTGCATTTGGCCCATAAAGCTTGGAACAAATGATAGGCTATTAACAACCCTCACAAAGCATTTTTATGATAGCATTGTTAAAGAAAGTCTTCAAGTCTTTAGAAGCAAAAATGAATGGCATCCACTGGATGTGTGTAGATTTCTAGAAGAACAGTTACATGAAGAAAAGGAGATAGGAAGAATTGCCTATGAATACATGGACAATTTGATGGAATCTAAAGGCCACTTGTCAATGATAGTGTTACCAAACTATATTCTTACCGGCTTCCAGTCTAAATATATATCTGAAAATATGATTACTCTAAATATTTTTTTCTCAAGCTACTTCATACCAAATATTTCAGAACAATATGTAAGTCAAGACAAGATAAATAAGTTGACCTTGCATATCATTGATACTAAGCATCCATGCCTTTCACAGCTCAAAAGTGTTTGTTGCATTCCTACAAGGCCTAAAGGAAATTTGAAAATTCCTAGTGACCTAATAGACCCTAAAAGTAGAATTGCATGCATGTTTACTGCAGCTGATGAGAGATTTCCAGAGGATCTGTTTTGTAATAATCAGAATAGAAGGAGCACTCTTTGGCATTTGGGTATGAATTATTCCACTATTTCCGTAGCTATGGTGACCAACAGGGCAGAAACAGTTATGGAATTGCCTTGCCATAATTGTGGTGTTGAAAGGTCTTCTGAAATTTTGCATTATATAGGAACACAATCTCTTGATGCACAAAATAATATTTTGAAAAGAATTTATTGTGTACCTTTTTTACCAGTCATGCCCAAGCCACATGACTGGTCTCTTCCATGGGAAGCTGATAATCTGCCAAGTAATGATTCACAAGTCTGCACCTTCCATGCCAAACTGGATGTTCAGAGTCAGTTGAAGTCTATTGGATTTTCAAAACCTTCAGGCATGTGTTTAAGAAAATTCAGACATCTTGTAGGCAGCACAAATTTAATACTGTGGCAGCCTAACACGAATAATAATGAGCTATCCAAATCAGTAATTGAGAAGCTAGGTATTATTGTTAATGAAAGAAAATTACCTTTAAATAAAGTGTGTAAGCAGCTCAAAATATTAACTACTGTGTCACCAGTAGTAAGTGACATAAAAAAGATGTGTCATGATATTTACAATTATTTAGAGAAAATTATCCAGTCTTTCAGCGTAGACATTCCTAAAGAACTAAAAGCATTGAAATATGAAAAAGTCTTACTTACAAAGCATGGCTTTATGGAACCAAGTGTTTTTGCACTTCAAAGTGACACTGACTGCTCTCCTGACTTGTTTTCAGTGCAAAGTGAGGGGCTTATAATGTACAAGTGTCTAATGGAAACCCTAAATATTGGATCAACTTTTCATGCAGATGTTGTATTTCAAGTTCTTGTTAAAAAGAAAGATAAATATAAATTAGATAAGCTAAATGAACATGAAATATTACAAGTGTCCAAGCTTCTTACATTATTGTTCAGTGTTCGAAACACGGGAGACAGTAAACATCAGTTACCCCTTCATTTACTGCACCTTCCAGATGCTGATGGCTATCTCTGTCCCATAGACAAGTTGTGTTGTGAAGATGGTGTTGATCTGAGCTCGGGCAGCTTTAACTGTTTACATAAATCTATTTCAGTATCATTGGAAATGACAAATTGGTTAGGAATAAAAACCAAAACTAGACAGCGTCTTGAGAACTCTTCAAACAGGATGCATTTTGGTCAGAGTGAACCCTTAACAACTCGACTAAAGAACATTCTTAAAGACTACCCATGCGATTATGGAATAATGAAGGAACTGCTACAGAATGCTGATGATGCAGGAGCAACAGAGGTAGCCTTCATTAAGGACTTTCGTTATCTTCCTGATGAAAAACTGTTTGACAAGAAATGGGCACCACTACAAGGACCTGCTCTAAGTGTATACAATAATAAAGGTTTCACAGAGAGAGATCTTCAGAATATTCAAAACTTGGGTAATAGTATGAAAAATCAAGACCCAGCCAGTACAGGACAATACGGCATTGGTTTTAATGCGGTGTATCACTTAACTGATGCACCATCATTGTTGACACGAGGGCCTGAAGTCCCACAAGGAGAAACACTATGCATGTTTGACCCTCACTGTTGGTATGATCCTGGGGCCACTCCTGAAAAACCTGGGGTGCGATTTGAAAATTTGAATGACTTACGAAAAGATCATCCTGATTCTTTCCAAGGATATTTGGAAAATTATTTTCTACAGGAAGAAGGCACAGTTTTTAGGCTTCCACTGCGAACCACTGAAGAGTCTAAAATTTCCAAAGCCTTCCCAATTAAGAGCCTTGTAGAAAAAATTGAGGAATTCCAGACAGAGATGATGCAATGTTTACTGTTTCTGAGAAATGTGCGCAAAATTTCTGTAATAAATATTTCTGATGAAGGGAAATGTCATACTGAGTATTCAGTTGAATCATCTATCCAACAGCAAAATGAGCTGTCAAAGTTGCAACATATGATGAAAACAGGGAGAGTAACTGAACATAACTTGGATTCTGTTGTTAATACTGATATGATGAGAGCAGCCTACATAATGACAATTACCGATTCAAATAATGCTGAATACACTTGGTATATTGTCCAGCAGTTGGGTACAGAAAGCAAAGGCAGCATTCCAGAAATGGTTATGAAAGCCATTTTAAATAAAGATCTCAGCCTGCTTCCTCATGCTGGAGCTGCTGTTCTACTGAAAAGCAATAAAAAAGTTACTGATGATTTATTTACAACATCTTGCTACCTTCCATTGCCATCCAAATCGGGATTGCCATTTAGTGTTAATGGGCATTTTGCTCTAAATTCTTCTCGGCGGAATTTGTGGACTGGAATGTGTGACCTTAAATCTAACTGGAATGCTTGGTTGATGAAGGAGGTGCTTGCTCCTGCTGCTGTGTATGCCGTTGACTACTACAGAAAATTTATTTTCCCAGAAAATAATAACTTGATGACTAAAGGTAAATATGTCCATAATATGTATTTGTGTCGGTTGACCTTCCCTGATGGAAATAATGCACAATCATCTGTATGGAAAATTTTTATGAAGTGGTTTTATGAATGCATCATTAATCAACAACTATGTTTCTTTGATGTTTTCATTGAAAATACATTATCATTCAATGATAAATTTGAATGTAAACAAAAATTGGAATTGACACAAAATGGAGAACTAAAATGGCATGCATTTAACAAGGATGGAGATGAATTTCCCATTTACTTTGCTGATGAGATTAGCAATGAAGATGATCTTCTAAATACACTAAGGCGGCTTGGTATGAAAGTAGGTAGCCATTTTATGCTCGGCCTCCTCCAGAAGGTTGGAGTTGAGGTTCACACACTGAAGCCGGATGTTGCTCTGAGGTTTTTGCATTCCTGGAATAAAGATTACCCTGACAAGTGTACTCCAATGATAACAAGACAAGTAGAACAGACTCCTTTTCTGAATGTAAAGAATGTATGTAAAACCTTCATGTACCTTTCACAGTCAAAAAACTTCTTTACAGAATTCCAAGGGCTTCCATTGCTGCTCACTAATAACATGATTCTCAAGCAATTTGATTCTAAGGAACCAGTATTTATTTCATCATACTGTTCTCTACTACCAAGTTCAGGAAATGAATTTCTAAATATTGAGATGGCCGAATTAGTTCAAAAGAATCTCAAGAACTGTAAGAACCTAAGTGTACTGAAGCAATTTACATTAGAAGACTTGGCTGACAGACTTCATAGAGAATTAGACCAGTCCTTCCACACAAATGAAGATTTTTTGCCATTAGGCATCCATGAACTTCCAAATGAAAAATGGTTGACTATGCTTTGGAAATTCATAGTTAAGTACATAAAAGAAAATTTTAAGTGTAATGACCTTGAAACTAGCATGAAAACCAATTGGGCAAAGGGCAAAGAATATATTCAAGGAACTATTGGAGACTGGGCATTGTACCCTTTGACTGATAATGAGCAGCAGTATGTTGTATCAGTAACAAATGCTTGGAGAGTTTTTGATCCTTGCGATGATTCGGGTTCCATTTTCCATTTCTTACCTGTCCCTCATCCTTTCCAAAGACATGTTCCTACTGAATTAAATCTAACAGCAACTTTGAAAGATCCTTCTGTTTTGTTAGACAACCTTTACTTTCATAGAGAGAGAATTGCTCTTTATGTTACTCAAGATGTTACGATGACTGCTATTGGAAAAATAAGTGAAATATTGGATTATTTTGGTTCCTGCCTGTCAAAGTACCTCTCTTTGTTATGATAAACTATCTTCACTCACTATCTTTGAAGATGTCTTGGGAGCAGTGCAAAATTTGAAAGGCAAAACATTCATTGCACCATCTACATCAAAGCTTGATTTAAAAAGTGTTTCTAAACTTGCAAAGATTAACAGTACAGTCATTTTAAAGGAAGCAACATCAGTCAATATAAAAGCTATCTACAAATACCTGAATTCAAAATGTCTTGTGGATGATCTGGAAATTTATGCTAAAATAATTTTACCAAATTTCACAAATTTATTACAAGAACAAAGAACCAATTTTCTTAAAGTGTTACGTGATGAATTAACAAAAACACAGCACAAAGAAGAACACACTTGGAATGAAGGTTTGAGAAATACTGTTTCAGTATTGAGAAGAACTCCTTTTATTGAGCTAAATGGAAGATTAGAAATGGCAAGTAATTTCTATGATCCTTTCAACCCAGTATTTATGGTGATAAATTTGAGCAATTTACCAGATGAATGGAGAAAACCGGAATGGCACTACTTTCTCAAATTGGCTGGTATGGTATACGAGTTGACTGCAGAAATGTATGTACAGTATGCTAGTGCATTATCATCTAGTGATCCTGAGGTTAAACTCAAGTCCAGAACTCTTACTCAATACCTTTTTGACAACTTTAATAAATTAAAGTGCAGTGCTGCTCAGATAAAGAGCATCAAATTTCTGGTACCAGAAGAATCCAGTAGATTGGAAAAGATTTTACCGCACTATAGAACACCATCTGGATTGGTGTCTTTTTCTGGTGGTGTGCCATTAAAATTTTCTAATATTCTGTGGTCAACTGCATGCCTTCTGCCACAGTATGCAACATCTTGTATTGATGATATTAAAAATAATTTAAATATAATGAACTCTCCTCCAGAAGACAAAGTTTTTGAGCACATGTGTAAACTTTGTGAATTTTTTAAATCTAAACCAGAGAACTCAAATCCAGAAATAGAGTATGTAATGGAAAGTATTTACCAGTATTTAGAACAGTCCAGTCATAGTATTCATACTATGATTATTTGCCAGAATATTCCAATAGTGCATATACCTAAGTGCACCTTTGTTTCTGCTAAATTAGTGATTGAAAATTTGGAGGTTGAAATTATTCCATATTTATATAAAGCACCAATAAGATATGGTAAATATATTAATGTCTTCAAAAAACTAGGAGCCATTCAATCTGCCACTTGTGACACTTATGCTCAAGTCTTGAAGATGATTTATGAAAAGAGTCAGAAGCAAGTATTGCATCCTGAGGAAAAGAAGTGTATGCAGCTAGCACTTAGAGGGTTACTGAATAATCAACTGAAAATAAAAAATTTAACAGTTACTGAACTTTACTTGCCAACGAAAGAAGGGAAAATGGAAAAGTCTTCCGAAATGTATGTGGTAGATATTGAAGAATATTTAGAGGCCTCTAAAGGAAAATTAAATGTACCAATATTTGTTGGATTTGCAGTCTTAAATATGCTAATGAATGATGCCGACTTTGTGAAACGACTGCCAAAACATTTGCAGCTAAAGTTTTTGTCTCAAGCTGTGAAAGAAGACCTTAATAGTAGTTGTGAGGAAATATCAACAGAGTTACTTAATGAATTAAGAGCATTTATGCATTGTGAATCATTTAAGCAAGCAGTATTGAGGATTATAAATCATGATAGAGCCATAACTGGATTTTGTTTAACTGAAGCAGAAGTGGAAGATTTAATGAGCATACTTGAAAGGATAGATGTGAAACAGGTGAAGGTAATTACTACCACGCTAAAGTTTAATGAAGATGAAGTGGGGAAACGAGAGAGGAAATTTTTTGTAAAACCTAATAATGCAGAAAAGAACAAAATAACCCTGTATATTTCTGATAATATTTCTGATTATATGATTGTAAGTGGGCTATGCAAGGCTTACAGGCACTTGCTTAATACAGTCTCAGTACCAGTGATGGATAATTTATCAGGAATACTGAGATTACATAAAACACCACAACGTATATCTTCATTTTTGAATGAATTGAATATAACAGCATGGGGAGTTAAGAACAGTGCACATGAATTATATCGAACAGATGTAGGTTCATACCTTCCTGAACAGTTAATCCCTTTGCTGGATAATGAATTTTGTCAATTTCATGAAGGAGAAATAGTCTGCTTGAAGAAATATATTCTTGGAGGGGCTGAAGATACTGATGAAGAGAATGCTTACATCATTGTTCAAGTGAAACATTTGGTCACAAGTCATGGTAATTTGTTTCTGGATGAATATGAAGTTGATACTGGACGTGAAGTAAAATCTTGTGCAATTGTTCGAGCTCATCAGCTATATAAATTTGTAAGAACTAGAGCAAAGGATTGTAATGATTTGGTGCAAACTGAACAGGTTGAAGATAATACTTCTGAAAACCTGGATAATGGTTCTGATAACCTTTCTGAAGAAGAAATTATGAAGACTATAAGAAAACAAATGAAAGAAATATGGGAAGTTGCAGATGAAAAAGAAAGACGGCATCTGATACGTCGCTTGATTCTTAAGTGGCATCCAGACAAAAACATTCATATAACTGAACTCAGTACTCGTGTGATGCAGTATATACAGAATCTACTGAAACGGTTACAAAATGGAGAAGTGATACCAGATGATGATGATGATGAAGATATAAAAGCTTCAAGAAGAGCTCCCCAAGACTTTAGAGATATGTTCAGAGAGGGTTTCTCTGATGACTTCTTCAGTAACATGTTCCGACCACCACCAAGATGGCATTCAGGATCCTTCCGATCCAATAGGTACACAGGATTCTTCACAGCTGATGAGCATACGGGATTCTATGGATTTTCGGGATCTTGTGGAAGCCGAGCACACAAGAGAAAGATGGCTGATCGTCCTGAAGCCCTAAAATGGTTAAAACAGGCTGAACATGACATTGCTGAAGCTCACAAACGTGACGGAGGATCGTCATGTTGGACCATGTTCATGTGTTATCAGGTAAGCTTGATATTTAATTATGCATTTTTTCTGGGGGGAGCCCCGTCGGCTCCCGGAGCTATCCAGGCTGAATGGATATGTATAACTTTCTGGCATCAGTCAAAGTGCTAGGAGTTCTTGCCTACCGGGAACCACGAGCCAGAACCTGGCCCCCTCAGAGAGGCACGAGGAGCAATGGCCTATAGAAACCCCTTTGTGGTTGGGAGTATTCTATGTCTGCCATCGACCGGGATAGGCACCCAGAAAGGTAGGCGCCCCAAAACAAACCCCTATTCTGGTAAAAATATTGCTACCAAAAGCCGAACGAGTGGACAGAACTCCCCCAAACAAAGTTATCTAACTAGCATGACATCATCACGTCGCTACGCTACCATCTGCGCAACCCCCCCCCCCATCCCCAGGAGGGGGAAGGGGGAGACCCAGACCCTCCACGCCGGCGATCCAACTGGTAGTTCTTGGCTGGTGGAATTACTGTCTGGTCGAGTGCCTCTGGCTCCGGTTTTTGTTTCAGTTTCTGTGCCTTGTGGTGTGGACTGTCTCTACCGGTGGGGTGTGAGCCAGGAGTAAGATTCCACAGTACTTGGGCTGCATGCGCCTAGGGCTATCTTCCCTAGGTGGCCTGTAAGTACTGCCCTTGGGGTTTGGGGCCACCTTCCACAAGTCACCTTGGGTCCTACCTCCGCTGTGTCCTTTACTGCTCGGTACTAGGCCGCCCTTGGAGTCGGCTGGGGGTTTGTTGCCCTGGTTGTCTCTGAGTAGGTGGTAGTTTTCGTCACTGGTAGGGGCGCGGGGTACTCCACAGCTAGTTTACACCATAACAGCAGCCGGCTCTGTTCCGCCTGGGTACGTTGTCCTCTTGCGGGGTTTTTCTTTTGTTTTTGTTTTTGCCTGGTGGGGGTCTGCCTTTATGGTCCCCCATTCCTGTTCTAGGTGATTTCTTTAGATTCCTTCAGTTGGTGGTACTCCCCGCTTGGCCCCCGTGAGTGGACACGTCCCGGGGGTTCAGCTTTAGCAGTTTGTTGGTAGCATTGGGTGCCGGTTCGCGGTACCCTGCCTGGACTTCCCTTAGCGTGTACCAATGGCTAAGGGCCCTAGAAAACCCCATGGGGGCTCCATGGTCCTATAGGTGTGTCCCCGGAGTCCCCCTCGCGTCCTGTGAGTTTGACGGTTGATCTGTCCCATTGTCTCAGGGTGACACTCACCGGTTGTGCGTCCGCCATGCTGCCTGTTGGGGCATTGTTCTTGTGGCCCAGAGTCATACGACGAGTGTTGTTGGTACGTGCTGCCTTTCACCCAGGCCACTGGTCATGATAATCGGGTGCAGGCGGCTGCGGTGTTGCTTGCGGGTTATAGCTTGCTGTGACGCTCTTGGTTGTTTGCGGCCCCAGATGCCCCGAGGCTGCCCCGTTTTGGTGGTTGGGGTCCGGATTTGGGGGTGGGGGTCGCTTCGGCTCTGGCTCCTTCCGCTCTTTGTCCTTCCCATTCTGTTCTACTCACTTCCTCCCTTGCTTCCTGCTCCGAACCATAGGAGGGTTTCGGGTTTGGGGCGGGGTCTGGTTGAGTTGAAACTCGGGCGGTCTCGGGGTTTCCTCTTCCGGGGTGGCGGCAGAGGCATTCGAGTCGGTTCCTCCAGCCGTGCCGTTTGGGTCTGACCAGTGGGTTCCCTTCCTTAGTGTTTGCACGGCTGCCCCAGCTTTTCCTTGTCAAGCTGGGGCTTTGGGGGTGCGGCTCGGCCCCGGGTCATGCCGTCGAGGTTCCCGGGGTTTAGGGAGGGGTTGCCTGAGGGGCCTCGACCCCGTTTGCCCCTCCTGGGTCCTTGTACCTTTGGTGAGGGGCTGGCTGTTCTTCAGCGTGGGAATGTTCCTTCCCTCTCTATGTTCCTGTTGTTTTCGGGTGTACCCCCTCCCTGGGTTCGGTTCCGTGTTCCTTCGGGTTCGTCGGTCCCGTCGTTCCTGGGGGTGTGTTTCGCCCCCTTTTCCTTACCCTTTTCGCTCTTACTGTTCGGAAAAATAAAATTGAATGTTTATTCAGGTAAGGTGTATTCATGCAAGGTGTGAAACACGCGTTGATGGATTTACATATTGTCTAGTACATACAATGCCTAAACCACTTCATATCGTTGTCCTTGCGTGTCCCTTGCTCAGGGGTGCTTGTCGTGGTTCTCGTTGGTTCGCGAGTCTCTTCGTACCTTCCAATATTTTTGGAACGTCTGTTGATTTTCGATGAGGTTTTCCTCTGGTCTTTTGTCGGCTTCGTTGGTTACCTTCTGTCATCTGTTTTCTTTTGCTTCGTTTTCGCCTTGTTTTGTTTTTGCGTCGTCTCTACTTCCATTTTCGGCGTTCTTCGTCTTCGTTACACAAACCTTCCTGGTGTTTGTACGATGTGTGTTTACGTTGTGTCTGTACGTTGTGTGTACGATATGTGTCCACCTGGTGTACGAGCCACGCCTCCCGGTGGACGGGTGGTGCATTCGTACCTCGTGTGCTGGGGCCACGGTGTGCGTTTTGTTTATGGGCAGTATGCTCATGTGTTCGTGTCGTTTCTCGTGGTTTTTCCACGGTTTCTTGCTTGTTTTCTCCCTCCGGTCGTGGCCCTCTGGATGCTGAGGGTGCTCTGGATTTATATCTGGGGGTGTCACTTCGTTCTTCCTCTACTTCCGGGTGTGGGATGGCTCGGCGTGGCGCCGCTTCCTCCCCCTCTGTCCTGCTCCGTCTTCTGCAGGGCGCTCGCCTCTGGACGTATTTCTCCTTCGACTTCTGAATTTTATTCAGGTAACGGTACATACCATGCCTATTGCCTCGAGTATGCTTGGCTTTCGGGCACACCATTAGCGCTCTCCTGGTATGTTACTTGGCTCGCCTGTGTTGTGGCACGGTCGTATGTCTGCTCTGCAGGTGAGGTTGTCATGTCTGGCGCTTCTGTCAGCCATGGGCTGGTTCTCACTTTTTGGTGGGGTGCTTGCGGGGATTGAGCTCTGGCTCTTGGGCCCCGCCTCTCCTGTCAGTTGAGTTGTGCAGTTTCCTGAGCCTCCTGGGCTCTGTCTTCTCTACAGTTGCTCCTGTGGGTGGAGTCTGCCTCCACCACACAGCTTCTTAGTGCTTTCTGCTTCCTTTCCCCTCTGACATTGATCAGGTTCTTTTTCGTGTCTGTGGCTCCTTTGGGTACTCGGCTTCCTCCTGTGTCCCCTTGGGCATACGACCATACAGACATCAGACCAGAGGAACTGCAGAGGGCCTATTGGCCCGTACAAAGCAGCTCTTATTTCTTCCCACCCATTCCCGATCATATACATGTCCATCCCACGTTTGCACAAATTGTGGGGCCCCACCACCAAGTTACGCAGTAATTGGTTCCGCGAATCACCGACCCTGTTACCGTGCCGGTCATTCCTCAGGTCTTTCCTGATTCTACACTACTCCGTTTAATGCCCATTGTTTCGTGTACAAAATGTGCTGCAAGGGTGGCGTGTGCCTCTGTCCCAGTATTGTTTTGTGAAGATTGGCGATAATTAACACAACCACTCAGAGGCTACATATGTTTTGTGTATACAGTGGTATGTGGGTGTTATTTTGGTGGGCAATGGTGCGAGTTTAGCACACTGGGAGTCGGTACGGTTTCTCGCAAGTGTCTGTTCTAGACCAACCACACTTGCAGGTCAACTAGTTATTATTCGCTACTCTGCTGCTTCTATGCTCGGGCGATACCTCGCCATTCTCCAAAGGTTGGCAGGCATATTAACTGGAAGTTTGGAACGGTTTTAGTTCCATAATTGGTCCTCAGTAGAGCTTTGCTTCTCTCGTTAGGCTAATGCGTTTGGAGCGAGTATCTTATTGAGATAATCTGCTCACTCCACCACCCTTGTTCACTGCTCCATCCTTGTTTACTCTTCGCCGCTTGGCAGGATAGAGTCGATGGCTCCTACGAGGGGTATTTGGTGTGGTGTGTTGTTTGGTCACTTTGCGTGGTCTTCAGTGACTTTTGTCCCTGTCTTTTGTTCTTTGTTGTCCTGTGGGGCTCTGCCCCGCAATTCGGCGCTTTTGGTTTCAGTGTCGACACCTGGGTCTTTTCCCTCTCGGGACACTCATTCCTTGCCTAACTTTGGTGCCTGACTGCACCCTGCTGTCCATGAGGTTCATTGGGTATGTACGCCCTCCTCTACACATTTTGTGGTTGGTCATGTGCCTTACTTCCCGGCCGCTCCTTGGGCCGTATTCGGGGTTTTCCTTGCCTATTTCCATTTTTCCTCCTCACATACTCCACCTATTTGTGTAGCTGGGTCAGTGCTTCTAGCCTATACTGTTATTTGGGGCTCAGGTCCTGGCTCCAGTTTTTTCGTTCCTTTTCTGGACCGGGTGTGTTTGCTTTCCTGCGGTTCACGTGCTGGGTAGTTCTCTTCTTGGATGCCTCTGGGCCGCGTGCGTCTTTCTTCCCTGCTGGAGCTGGTTATCTTGCTCCTTTGGGTTGCAGGGTCGTAGTTTTTCGATTCGCATTTTGCGCTTTCGTTCGTGGTGCTAGTTTCTCGTCGTTTGTGTCGGCACTGATGGGTTCTTTATTGGTCTCCCACCTGCGTGTTTTGTCTCGGGTGCGGTGTGTGGTTTTCCTGGCGGTCCTTCTGGTTTTCCTATCACTGCGATGGGTTCTTCTGTCTTTGATAGGGTTGGCTTGTCCTCTCTTTGGGGTTGTTCCGGGTCACTTACAATTAATGTACTGTATCAAGTTTGGAGACTTGTACATATTTCAGTGCAAGAAGCAAGGCAAATAGTTTGGTCTGAAGGGGTAGAGGCCCAGTTGTTTATATGAACTCCCCACTCAAAATATAAGCCATCGCCCATTGTCAGGACAACTGCACTTCCAGCTGCACCCGTGGTGCGGTGTAGGGAACCATCAGTGTATATGATTTGAGAGAGAGAATGCTCTGTGGACAGAGCATCAATATGACTTAAGGCATTGAGCCTTGCCTCAAGATGAAGCTTGGGCTGATTTCTTATTTGCTTCTTGAGTGAAAAGGAAGGGATTAAAATTGGAAAGTGTGTAATCTCCCACAGTGCAGTAAAGTGCCATTGTTGTCTCAGTTGTACAAATTATAAATCTGATACATACTGAGTTGAGTTCCAGTTTTAGTTATCCATTTGGAACAATGTTGACCTTCAATAAAGAAATTTTGGAGGACTTCTGTGCAAGGGTTAGGATGAGCTAGCCTAAACATTTTTATACCAATTTGACAGTTAATTTCAGTAACACGATCAACAATGCTTGGAATGTTAAGTTCCTTTCTCATGGTAGCCTGAGTGATAACGTACAACAGCCTTGCGAGCTCTGAGCCTCTCTTTATACTGACAACAGTCTGAATACAACAGGACCATACAGTGGCACTTCAAGACCAAGATATTTGAATCTGTTAACATAGTCAAGCTGGGAGCCATCATACAGTTGCATCTTGCAAACAGCTCCTCCCTGCTTGGGTAGGCACCTATTTAGTATCTTTGTTTTCTCTGCTGAGATGACTAAACCTAGGTCCTGGCATGAGTCTAATACAGAGTTCAGTGTGTTCTGCGTGTTAGCATACCCAGTGGTGTGTATCATTATATCAGTACAGCTAATGGTATGCACGTTGGGTTTGCTCGGCACAGAGTTTAACAGCGTGTTTATTAAGATATTAAATAAGGTAAGACTGAGGACACCTCCCTGTGGGGTGCCTAGTTCAAAGTCTCTTGTTACACTCCTATGCCCCTGGAAAAATACAGATGACTACCTGCTGGATAAGTAATCTCTGATCCAACAAAGAAGCCGACCACCAATATTCATTCTTGCAAGCTCACTCACGGTAACATGTCGATTTGCAATATCAAAGGCAGACTTGAGGTCTAGGAAGGTGGCACAGGTATATGACTTTTCAGGGTGCAGGGTAAGAAATGTGGTGATGCAATAATGCACACTCCTTCAATGCATGAAGCAATATATCTGGGGGAAGAGCATGGTTATTATTCTGTTGAGGAGATGGTTTAGGACCATTCTCTCAAATGTTTTGCAAATGCAGCTAATAAGGGAAATTGGGCAGAAAGCATTCTCTTGATTTGTCTTAGGAATTGGAATGATTATACTGTTGGTCCAAGAGATAAGAAGTTCCCCAGTAACATAGCTCATATTATACAGCTCAAAAAGGGGATTCCCTGGTACTAAAGAAAGCAAACGCAATATGCCATAAGTGATACCATCCTCACCGGGGGATGTGGCTTGACCTTTGTTTAGGGTTGAAAAAACTCGTAAGTGGTACGTTGCATTCATCTTCCTTGTGGAGCATGAAGTCAACGAGCCTTTCTCGATCTTCGTAACCAGCATTTAATCTGAATTGTGTGCCTGGGGGAAGACTATTGAAGCTAGAGGTGGTTGCCCAAGTATCGACTAACTCGTTTTCTCTGTGTAGAGGGTGAGGGTGTGACACTTGGCTGATCTTATAGCCTTTAATTCTTTTAAGATCCTTCCATGCCAGGCTGAGGGTGATTGGGGGGGGGGGGTGAAAGTTGAGACTGTTAACATGTTTTAACGTGTTAATAATGGCAGTACAGTTGGGTTCATTCTCGACTCACAATTGGGAATTCCAAGTTCAAATCCTGGGGGAAGGGGGGGACAGAAATAGTTGGGTGTACAGTATTTTGTATCACCTAGCAGTAAATATGTACCCAAGAGTTAGTCTGAATCTTGGGGAGGGTCAGTAATTTGACCTGGGGAACCCCTTTTCCCAGGTCAACTGGGCAACTGCACTGACCTCAGTCCAGTCCAATATATATATACACACTGGCTACCTGTCCCCAACAATGAATTATTGTTATATATAATGCAGTATTGAAAATCTAGACTAAATGCTTATAGACTCTTTCTAACTTTTCAAATCTTTATAGACCCATTCCAGGCTTTCAAATATTGTAATAGACTGTACTTTCCATGTTATTTAAAAAGAGGAATTTTTCAAACTTACAATATCTATAACAAGAGACTATAGACTCATTCCTTAACTTAGAACACAAAAGTGCCAAAAGTTATCCTTCTGGGGAGGAGCCTCGTCGGATCCCTGGAGCTATCCAGGCTGAATGGGTATGTATAACTTTCTGGCATCAGTCAATGCTTGGAGTTCTTGCCAACCGGTGACCATGAGCCAGAACCTGGCCCCCTCAGAGAGGTGCAGGGAGCAATGGCTTATAGAGACCCCCCCCTTATGATTGGGAGCATTCTACGTCTGCCATCGACTGGGATAGGCACCCAGAAAGGTAAGTGCCCCAAAACAAATCCCTATTCTGGTAAACTATTGCGACCAAAAACCGAACAGGTGGACAGAACTCCCCTATATGAAAAATAGCAAACAAGCATGACGTCATCATGTCGCCGCGCCGCTGTCTGCACAACCCCCCCACCCCCCCACCCGCATGGGAGGGGGAAGGGGGGAGTCCCAGACCCTACTGTCGGCGACCCAACCATCAGTTCTTAGGCTAATGGGATCTGGTGCGGTCATGCCTCTGGCTCCAGTTTTCCGTTGCAGTTCAGTGCCTTGTGGTCTGAGCTGTCCCTTCCGGTGGTGTGTGGGCCAGGAGTGATATTCCACGGTTACCTTGAGGTTACCCTGAAGTTACCTTGAGGTTACCTTGAAGTTACCTTGAGGTTACCTTGAGGTAATTACCTAAGTGTAGTTACAGGATGAGAGCTACGCTCGTGGTGTCCCGTCTTCCCAGCACACTTTGTCATATAACGCTTTGAAACTACTGACGGTCTTGGCCTCCACCACCTTCTCCCCTAACTTGTTCCAACCGTCTACCACTCTGTTTGCGAAAGTGAATTTTCTTATATTTCTTCGGCATCTGTGTTTAGCTAGTTTATATCTATGACCTCTTGTTCTTAACGTTCCAGGTCTCAAGAAATCTTCCCTATCGATTTTATCAATTCCTGTTACTATTTTGTATGTAGTGATCATATCACCTCTTTTTCTTCTGTCTTCTAGTTTTGGCATATTTAATGCCTCTAACCTCTCCTCGTAGCTCTTGCCCTTCAGTTCTGGGAGCCACTTAGTAGCATGTCTTTGCACCTTTTCCAGTTTGTTGATGTGCTTCTTAAGATATGGGCACCAGACAACTGCTGCATATTCTAGCTTTGGCCTAACAAAAGTCATGAACAATTTCTTTAGTATATCGCCATCCATGTATTTAAAAGCAATTCTGAAGTTAGAAAGCGTGGCATAGGCTCCTCGCACAATATTCTTTATGTGGTCCTCAGGTGATAGTTTTCTATCTAGAACCACCCCTAGATCTCTTTCTTTATCAGAATTCTTTAAAGATTTCTCACATAATATATAGGTTGTGTGGGGTCTATGTTCTCCTATTCCACATTCCATAACATGGCATTTATTAACATTAAATTCCATTTGCCAAGTGGCGCTCCATGTACTTATTTTGTCCAGGTCTTCTTGAAGGGCATGACAATCATCTAAGTTTCTTATCCTTCCTATTATCTTAGCATCATCAGCAAACATGTTCATATAATTCTGTATACCAACTGGTAGATCATTTATGTAGACAATAAACATCACTGGTGCAAGAACTGAACCCTGTGGTACTCCACTTGTGACATTTCTCCAGTCCGATACATTGCCTCTGATCACAGCCCTCATTTTTCTATCAGTCAGAAAATTTTTCATCCATGTTAGAAGCGTACCTGTCACTCCTCCAATATTTTCCAGTTTCCAGAACAACCTCTTATGTGGAACTCTGTCGAAAGCCTTTTTTAGGTCCAGATAGATGCAGTCAACCCAACCATCTCTTTCCTGTAATATCTCTGTTGCTCGATCATAGAAACTGAGTAAATTCGATACACAGGATCTTCCAGATCGAAAACCATACTGTCTGTCTGATATTATATCATTTCTCTCCAGGTGTTCTACCCATTTAGTTTTAATTATTTTTTCCAATATTTTGACTATTACACTTGTCAATGATACCGGTCTATAATTAAGGGGGTCTTCCCTGCTTCCACTTTTGTAGATTGGAACTATGTTAGCCTTTTTCCACACATCAGCTACAACTCCTGTATACAGGGATGCCTGAAAAATCAGTTGAAGAGGAATGCTGAGCTCAGGTGCACATTCTCTCAGAACCCATGGTGAAACTCCATCTGGACCAACTGCTTTGTTCTTATTTAGCTCCTTGAGCATTTTTTCCACTTCGTCTCTGGACACCTCTATGTGCTCTATGTTGTTCTCTGGAATTCTTATTGTATCTGGCTCCCTGAAGATTTCATTTTGTACAAACACACTTTGGAACTTTTCGTTTAATGTTTCACACATTTCCTTTTCCGTGAATCTATTTCCCATTTTCAACCTCTGAATATTATCCTTTACCTGCAATTTGTTGTTTATGAATTTATAGAACAGACCTGGTTCTGTTTTGCATTTGTCTGCAATCCCTTTTTCAAAATTTCTTTCTGCCTCCCTCCTCACTGCCGTGTAGTTGTTTCTCGCATCTTTGTATCGCTGGTATGTTTGGGGGTTCGGCCTCTTCCTGTATTGATTCCATTTTTGTGTCTTTTGGTCTCTGGCCCTCTCGCACTTTCTGTTGAACCAATCCTGTTTCCTAGTTCTGCTTCTCTGTTTTGGTATAAATTTTTTTGTGCCTTTATCATATATTTCACAAAACCTGACATACATCTCATTCACTTCCTTACCTAGCAACAAGTCTGTCCAATTATACTCACTAAAAAAAGGTGCTTCCGGGGCTTAGCTTCCCAGCGGCCCGGTCGTCGACCAGGCCTCCTGGTTGCTGGACTGATCAACCAGGCTGTTGGATGCGGCTGCTCACAGCCTGGTTGATCAGGTATCCTTTGGAGGTGTTTATCCAGTACTCTCTTGAACACTGTGAGGGGTCTGCCAGTTATGCCCCTTATGTTTAGTGGAAGCGTGTTGAACAGTCTCGGGCCTCTGATGTTGACAGAGTTCTCTCTCAGAGAACCTGTTGCACCTCTGCTTTTCAATGGGGGGTATTCTGCACATCCTTCCATGTCTTCTGGTCTCATGTGATGTTATTTCTGTGTGCAGGTTTGGGACCAGCCCCTCAATTATTTTCCATGTGTAAATTATTATGTATCTCTCCCGCCTGCGCTCAAGGGAGTACAGATTTAGGCTCTTTAGTCGGTCCCAGTAATTTAGATGTTTTACTGAGTGGATTCTAGCAGTAAAGGATCTCTGCACGCTCTCCAGGTTAGCAATTTCTCCAGCTTTGAAAGGGGCTGTCATTGTGCAGCAGTACTCCACTCTAGAGAGCACAAGTGTTTTGAAAAGTATTATCATCGGTATAGCATCTCTAGTGTGAAAAGTTCTTGTTATCCAACCTGTCATTTTTCTTGCAGTTGTGACGGCTACTTTATTGTGTTCTTTAAAGGTAAGGTCTTCCGACATGAGTACACCCAGATCCTTTGAATTGCCTTTTCGTTCTATGTTATGATTTGCCATGGTTTCCGTTTTTATATTTTCATTTTTTCCGTAGAGCATGAGCTGGAACTTATCTTTGTTAAACACCATATTATTTTCTGTAGCCCATAGAAAGACCTGATCGACATCTGATTAGAGGTTTGCCGTGTCCTCTATGTTGCCTACTCTCATGAAGATCCTAGTGTCATCTGCAAAGGATGATACAGTGCTATAGGTTGTGTTCTTGTCTATGTCCGATATGAGGACGAGAAAAAGTACTGGAGCAAGCACAGTACCCTGGGGGACTGAGCTCTTCACAGTTGATGGGCTGGATTTTATTTTGTTGACTATTACAAATTGGGTTCTGTTAGTCAGGAAATTGTAGATCCATCTGCCTATTTTTCCAGTAATTCCTTTTGAACGCATTTTATGTGCAATAACACCATGGTCACATTTATCAAAAGCTTTTGCGAAATCTGTGTAAATTACATCAGCGTTTTGTTTGTCTTCCATAGCATCTAATGCCATATCGTAGTGGTTCAGCAACTGCGACAGGCAAGAGCGCCCTGTTCTGAAACCATGTTGTCCTGGGTTATGGAGATGCTGTGATTCCATGTATTTTGTGATCTTACTTCTTAGCGCACACTCAAAATTTTTTATGATGTGCGATGTTAGTGCTATCAGTCTGTAATTTTTTGCCTCTGCCTTATTTCCTCCTTTATGGAGTGGTGCTATCTCTGCTGTTTTTAGTATGTCAGGGATAACGCCAGTATCTCGGCTTTGTCTCCACAGAATGTGAAGGGCCTGCGATAGTGTTTTTTTACAGTTCTTGATGAATATGGAATTCCAAGAATCCGGGCCTGGTGCAGAGTGCATAGGCATACTGTTTATGGCTTCTTCAAAATCCAGTGGGGATAGGGTGACGTCTGATATATGATTTGATGTTGGTATCATATCCATGAAAAATTCATTTGGGTTATCAATCTTTAGTGCGTTTAGTGGCTCACTGAAAACAGAGTCGTACTGCTTCCTCAGTAACTCGCTCATTTCTTTGTTGTCATCGGTGAAAGTTCCATCTCCCTTTCGCAGGGGCCCGATACTAGATGTGGTTTTTGATCTTGATTTTGCATTGGAGAAAAAATATTTTAGATTTCTCTCTATTTCACTGATGGCCTTTTGCTCTCTTTGCCTCTCCTGGGTTTTGTATGATTATTGTAGCTTGAGTTCAATTGTTTCTATTACTCTACCTAACCTTCTTCGCCGTTCTTGAGATAGGGTGTGACTCAAGTTGTTTCACGATTCGTTTTCTTCGTCTAGATAGGGAACGACTTTCCCGTTCCAATCTGCATCTCTTTCTCTTTTTTCTTAGGGGTATGCGGTTTGAACATATTTATAGCGCTACTGAGCTTATTTTTTCCAGGCACTGGTTTAGGTTTGCATTTTCTAGCTGTTCTTCCCAGTTTATTTCTGTGAAGTCTTGGTTTATTTGCTCCCAGTTTATCTGTTTATTATTGAAGTTGAATTTGCTGAAATCTTCTCCACCGGAAATCTGGACTGGTTTTTGAAGGTCTATTTCCCACGGTTGTCAGAACTTCAATTAAGTTGTGATCTGAGTAACAGGTATTTGTAATCATTATGTTCCCGATCAATTCATCATTATTAGTGAAAATGAGGTCCAGCGTGTTCTCCTTCCTAGTTGGTTCTATTATTTGCTGGATTAAGGCAAACTTGTCGCACATCCGTAGCAGGTCATTTGCATGTGCCTGTTCATTTAGGCTACTACCTGGTATTCTTTCTGATATTACTGTATTAGCCAGATGCTTCCATTTTAGGTGCCGTAGGTTGAAATCCCCAAGTAGGATGATTTTCGGAGCTGGATTTGTGAGGTTTTCCAAGCAGTGTTCTATTTTCATTAGTTGGTCTTTAACCACCGTGCTGCGCGGAGTTTATTGAGAAATTTCCCGGTGCGCATGAAATGAAGTGTTCCCAAAAAATTATTTTTTCTTCGTAAAATGATAAATTCCCTTCCCTGAACATGTCTATGTAAAAATAAGTACCAAATTCCACTTACTTTGGCTGTAGGGACGTGGACAAGATGCGCTGTGACGTCATCAGGGCCTGGTCACCCGTGCGTGACTTGCCCAGACACGGTCGCGCGTGTCCACAATAAATGTTTATTGTCGCAATATTACCTGTTAAGAAATCACTAAAATTACAATATGTACAGTTTCACACACTATTTACACAGTAACACACTGTATTACACACTCAGTACTTCGGAAGTGAGTAATAATCAATGAAGTAGCCCATGGTACATAGCGCGACTTCGCTCTCAGTGCACCAGGTACAGATAAATTTTCGCTTCCTGTTTCTTCATTCTGTGTGCTTGCAAATAACGCACTCACGTACACCCTTGGCTTTAGAACTTGTAGGTTGTATGTAACCAAGCTTGTAAAGCATAAGGTAGTATTGAAAAGATTAAAGGAAAAGATCAATTTGTAAGGTAGTCTTGAAAAGAGCGCTTTGTATGGTCCCACACAGGAAGAGATTCAGCTTACCTCAAGAGTGTCCGTCAGTTGGGAAGAGATTCAGTTTTTTTTTTTTTTTTTTTTTTTTTTATATATATATATATATATATATATATATATATATATATATATATATATATATATATATATATATATATATACACAAGAGTTGTTACATTCTTGTACAGCCACTAGTACGCGTAGTGTTTCGGGCAGGTCCCTGGAATACGATCCCAGCCGCGAACAATCGTTTTTCATCCAAGTACACATTTTACTGTTGCGTTAAACAGAGGCTACAGTTAAGGATTTGCGCCCAGTAAATCCTCCCCGGTCAGGATACAAACCCATGACATAGCGCTCGCGGAACGCCAGGCGAGTGTCTTACCACTGCATCACGGAGACTTGAAAATATCTATGGAAAACACCACTATGGAAGCCGCTAACACTGTTCATCTATGCTATTTGTATCAGATGCATCATCACTGAATGCAGAAAACGATTCATCTAAGTATCATCTAAATAAATAGCATAGGATTGCAAGGGTGACGCTCAGAGCTACAACTGGAAACGCTCGCTATATCGTCCTCATAGGTGCTGTATCACTTGCATCCGACCTTTGTGTTAGGTCCTTATTGCGCCTGGCTTCCCCAATATTATGACCCTTATGTTCTTCAAACAGTAAGGTTTGAATTTCACCGACAGAGCATTATCTTTCAACACCGCATTGGACAGGTGTTTGGGAGCCAGAGGCGCGTGCGCCACCCATGGTTGCTCATTCAGTACTAACCCAGCCAGCAGCCCTAGGGCATTCTGGGATTTTTTTCCAAAATGGCTGCCTCTTACTGGAGGTCCTAAGAGTCCATTTCGTACACAACCAACCTAGTACACATTTAGAATTGGTTACGAAAAATCAAAACGAGTTTTCTCGGTTGGCGCAGTTTCCCGCCGACCGAGAAAACTCGGTTGGCGCAGTTAAGTGGTTAAACTGCTGAGGGTTTGCCTCCGGTGACTTATATACAAGGACAATAACTACATTTAGGATCTCTATTTTGATTATCAGCACTTCCACCATATCATTTGAGGTGTTTAGCAGCTCAGTACAAATAAGTGTGTCTTTGATGTAGAGGCTGACCCCACCCTGAAACCGGTGTTTCCTATCACATCTGAAAAGATTGTACTCTGAGATCCGTATTTCACCATCATGGTAGTCCTTTGTGTGGGTTTCTGTTAGGGCTGCAAACACTGCATTTGCCTCATGAAGGAGACCATCTATAAAGTGAACTTTGTTGGATTTGCGTGTTTTTATACCCTGGATGTTGGCAAATATAAATTATGTTATCGTGTTAGTGGAAGTGCTGGATGCTTTACTTGGTGTTAATATCTGAGGCTCTGGTAATTACCTAAGTGTAATTACCTAAGTGTAGTTACAGGATGAGAGCTACGCTCGTGGTGTCCCGTCTTCCCAGCACTCTTTGTCATATAACGCTTTGAAACTACTGACGGTCTTGGCCTCCACCACCTTCTCACTTAACTTGTTCCAACCGTCTACCACTCTATTTGCGAAGGTGAATTTTCTTATATTTCTTCGGCATCTGTGTTTAGCTAGTTTAAATCTATGACCTCTTGTTCTTGAAATTCCAGGTCTCAGGAAGTCTTCCCTGTCGATTTTATCAATTCCTGTTACTATTTTGTATGTAGTGATCATATCACCTCTTTTTCTTCTGTCTTCTAGTTTTGGCATATTTAATGCTTCTAACCTCTCCTCGTAGCTCTTGCCCTTCAGTTCTGGGAGCCACTTAGTAGCATGTCTTTGCACCTTTTCCAGTTTGTTGATGTGCTTCTTAAGATATGGGCACCACACAACAGCTGCATATTCTAGCTTTGGCCTAACAAAAGTCATGAACAATTTCTTTAGTATATCGCCATCCATGTATTTAAATGCAATTCTGAAGTTAGAAAGCATAGCATAGGCTCCTTGCACAATATTCTTTATGTGGTCCTCAGGTGATAGTTTTCTATCTAGAACCACTCCTAGATCTCTTTCTTTATCAGAATTCTTTAAAGATTTCTCACATAATATATAGGTTGTGTGGGGTCTATGTTCTCCTATTCCACATTCCATAACATGACATTTATTAACATTAAATTCCATTTGCCAAGTGGTGCTCCATATACTTATTTTGTCCAGGTCTTCTTGAAGGGCATGACAGTCATCTAAATTCCTTATCCTTCCTATTATCTTAGCATCATCAGCAAACATGTTCATATAATTCTGTATACCAACTGGTAGATCATTTATGTACACAATAAACATCACTGGTGCAAGAACTGAACCCTGTGGTACTCCACTTGTGACATTTCTCCATTCCGATACATTGCCTCTGATTACTGCCCTCATTTTTCTATCAGTCAGAAAATTTTTCATCCATGATAGAAGCTTACCTGTCACCCCTCCAATATTTTCCAGTTTCCAGAACAACCTCTTATGTGGAACTCTGTCGAAAGCCTTTTTTAGGTCCAGATAGATGCAGTCAACCCAACCATCTCTTTCCTGTAATATCTCTGTGGCTCGATCATAGAAACTGAGTAAATTCGATACACAGGATCTTCCAGATCGAAAACCATACTGTCTGTCTGATATTATATCATTTCTCTCTAGGTGTTCTACCCATTTAGTTTTGATTAGTTTTTCCAATACTTTCACTATTACACTTGTCAATGATACAGGTCTATAATTGAGGGGGTCTTCCCTGCTGCCACTTTTGTAGATTGGAACTATGTTAGCCTGTTTCCACCCGTCTGCTACGATTCCTGTACACAGGGATGCCTGAAAGATCAGGTGAAGTGGAATGCTGAGCTCAGATGCACATTCTCTCAGAACCCATGGTGAAACGCCATCTGGGCCAGCTGCTTTGTTCTTACCGAGCTCCTTGAGCATTTTTTCCACTTCGTCTCTAGACACCTCTATGTGTTCTATGTTGTTCTCTGGAATTCTTATTGTATCTGGTTCCCTAAAGATTTAATTTTGTACAAACACACTTTGGAACTTTTCGTTTAGTGTTTCACACATTTCCTTTTCATCTTCCGTGAATCTATTTCCCATTTTCAACCTCTGAATACAGTATTATCCTTTACCTGCAATTTGTTGTTTATGAATTTATAGAATAGACCTGGTTCTGTTTTACATTTGTCCGCAATCCCTTTTTCAAAATTTCTTTCTGCCTCTCTCCTCACTGCCGTGTAGTTGTTTCTCGCATCTTTGTATCGCTGGTATGTTTGGGGGTTCGGCCTCTTCCTGTATTGATTCCATTTTTGTGTCTTTCGGTCTCTAGCCCTCTCGCAATTTCTATTGAACCAATCCTGTTTCCTAGTTCTGCATCTCTGTTTTGGTATAAATTTTTTTGTGCCTTTATCATATATTTCACAAAACTTGCCATACATCTCATTCACTTCCTTGCCTAGCATCAAGTCTGTCCAATTATACTCACTAAAAAAATTTCTAAGGTCACCATAATGTCCTCTCCTGAAGTCTGGTTTTTCAACTGCTTCAACCTCCTTATTTTCTTCCAGCTTATAACGCATTGCATACTTTATTCCCAAAAAGACATGGTCACTTTTACCCAAGGGAGGAAGGTACTGAATGTCAAATATCTCTTCCTCCTTCCTGGTAAATATCAAATCTAGCATGGAGGGAACGTCCCCTTCCCTCATCCTCGTAGCTTGTTTAACATGTTGATACAAGAATGTTTCCAGGATGAGGTCTACAAATTTACAGGTCCAAAAATCTTCTGTTTTAGCTTCATATGCTTCCCAGTCTATGGATTTCAAGTTGAAGTCACCGACTATCAACAGTCGTGATCTATCGTTATCCGCTCTCGCTATAATCTCTCATTATTGTTATAAGACCTTCACGTTTACTATCTAGCTCCTCCTTTGACCATGTGCTGCTTGGCGGTGGACTATATGCATTTATCATCATTAGTTTATCATCCTCATAGCAGATCTCTAGTGCTATTATGTCAACTTCTTGTGGATTGGCAGTCATTATTTCCTTCACCTTTAGGTGTTCTTTTACCAGCACAGCAACGCCACCGCCTTTCCTAATTTTTCTGTCCCGTCTCCAAATTGAGTAGCCCCTTGGGAATATGACCTCATTTAAAATTACATCTTCAAGTTTTGTCTCCGTGAGTGCAACAATGTCTGGTGTCTGCAGCTGTATTACATCACTTAACTCCAGTATCTTCGATCTCACTCCATCTATGTTGGTGTATGCAATCTTCAGGAACTTGTTCCCCCTCTCCTTATTCTTCACTCCCCCTCTCTCTATTGATTTTGTTGGTTTGCCTTTATGTACCACTTTACTGGTTTGCCTACCCCTATCACTTTGTAGAAAAAAGAATTTATTTCTTCTTCATTCCTGCTCTCATTTAAATGTTTTGCCTCGGCGAGGTTCAGTTTCAGCTTCTCTCTATCTTCTTTTGAAAGATCTCGTCTTAACGACCACCCTTTCCCATCCTCATCCCTTTGCAATTTTCTAGCATTCCTTAGTACTTCTTCCATCTGTTTGGCACCGTTTAGGGTGATCCTCAAAGGTCGATCTTTCCCTTTTACGTACCTGCCTATTCTCCTGTAGTCGCACACATTCTCTCTGTTTGTAAGACCTTCCACGAGGCCAACAATTTTATCTACTACTTTAGCTTCTTCTACAGCTCTTTCTGACCTAGATGTTATCGCCTTTTCTTTGCAGCCAAAAATGATCAGGGACTTACTCCGATCAACTGTGTTTTGCACCAACTTCGGGTTAGATGCCAATTCTTTCCTCACTTCTAGCCTAATGTTTGTTTTATCTTGGTTGCTGCAGTGTTTGACTTCCTTTACTGCTTCTTCTATTTTTTCCTTCTCCTTGGCCACTTGTGCATAAGTGAGTTGCATATCTTTCTTGCACTGTTCTATTCCCTGTGTAACTTCCTCCATCTGTGCTGACAAAAGCTGTTTCTCCTGTTGAATTTCCTTGCCTAACCTATTGTAGTCATTTATGTTTAAATTTACTTTAACTTCTTCCAAAGCTATTTTTAAGAGTTTATTTTCTTCTTCCATGGCTTTGCAGTTTGTTTCCAATTGATTCTTATCCTTGCGCAAGTCTTTCACTAAACCCTCAAGACATAAAACTTTGCTATTCAAATGGTCATTACTTTCTTTCAATTTACTAATTATTTCTACATGAGAGTTCACTATAGTATCTAAATTTACCAACTTGTTATGTAGACTACTAATATCAATGCTTTCTTCATTGAATCCCTCAAAATCAAGCTCTGTTTTGTTTTTCCCCTTGCCAGTGGCCATCTTGAATGTTCTTCTCTGCACTGTAAACACTAGGGCAACTTTTTCTCATCCGATTTTTCACTTCCCTTAGCACTTTCCTGTTATCTCACCTATTTTTCAAGAGCACTATACCTTTATGTTCTCTGGGACACCACTCACTACCATCAACCTGTACTACAATACTTAGGATTGTTGAAATATGCTGGAGCTCCTCTGCTTCAAGTGTTGACCCTAGGGGTGTCACCTTTTGAATGGTAAGGAAGCCACTGTGTTTGCGTCCGTTCTAGCATTTGACCGAGTTGGTGGTAGAGTCTGGTCATTTTTAGCCATTCTTCTCCTCTTGCTAAAAAATTATCCCGGTCGATGGAGTGTGGCTGTTTTCATAGTGGCGGTCTGTCGGTTTTATTCGCCTGGTACCTCTTATATGAAAAGCTGGACATTCAGCATTGAAGCACTTTCCTGTCCAAAGAGTTCTTGCAAATTTCTTGGTGAAATAAATCACAGCTTTTGGTACATTTACCTGTATTGAGGAGGTTTCTGCACTTTCTAGGGTGATCGTGCTTACATGTTCCATTTGTTCTTCTCGATATCCCATGTTTACAGGTAGCCCATTTGTAATACCAACAGATTTTGGGGCCTTGTTTTGTTTGTTTTCCTTTGCCAGGGACCGCACTCTGCTGTGGCGTCCCCAACACTGTGCTCTGCTCTGGTGCCATCGACGCCGCGCTCTGCTCCGGCGCCCGCGATACCACACTGCTCCGGCGCCATTGACACCGCGCTCTGCTCAGGCGTCCCCGACCTGATTGTGCTCGGGCTGCATGCGCCTAGGGTCACCTTTCCTAGGTGCCCTGTAAGTACTGCCCTTGGGGCTTAGGGCCACCTTCCCTGGGTCACCTTGGGGTTTACCTCCGCTGTGCCATGTACTGCTCAGTACTTGGCCGCCCTTGGGGTCAGCTGGAGGTTTTTCTTGCCCTTGTTTGTCTCTGGGTAGGGGGTAGTTGTCATCACTGGCAGGGGCGTGGGGTACTGCACAGCTAGTTTTCACCATTAGCAGTGGCCGGCTCTGTTCCGCCCGGATACATTGTCCTCTTGTGGGATTTTTCTTTTGTTTTTGTTTTCTGCCTGGTGGGAGGGTCTGCCTGTTGGTCCCCCATTGCTGTTCTTGGGGTATATCTATATCTTTATGTCTCCATTTTGTGTTGGTGGTCCTCCCCGCTTGGCCCCCGTGAGTGTACATGTCCTGGGGGTTCAGCTATCTTGAGATTATCTTGAGATGATTTCGGGGCTTTAGTGTCCCCGTGGCCCGGTCCTCGACCAGACCTCCACCCCCAGGAAGCAACCCGTGACAGCTGACTAACACCCAGGTACCTATTTTACTGCTAGGTAACAGGGGCATAGGGTGAATGAAACTCTGCCCATTGTTTCTCGCCGGTGCCCGGGATCGAACCCGGGACCACAGGATCACAAGTCCAGTGTGCTGTCCGCTCGGCCGACTGGCTCCCTATATAGCAGCTATAGCAGTTCTGTTGGTCCCACGCACTGAGTGACGAGAGGTTTCTACGGCGTTGCAGGTTTTCCTGGGGGCGACTTGGAGCATCTTAATGCTTGTTTGTTTGCCCCTGCCCTTCCGCAGGATGTTGGTGTCGTGCAGCTTCACGTGCAGGTTCTTTCCCTCTCAACTGGCTTGGTTGCGGAGGATTTGCGGACTCGTGGCCTGCTTGCTTGAGCTCTGCCTTTCTTTTTTCTTCTCAAGCTGTCCTCAGATTGGCTCAAGTTGGATGTGGGAGTGCTTGGGGCCGCTGCCGGGTCCGGTGTGGGCGTCGTCAGGCGGTGCTGGCTTCTTCCTTGGAGTCCGCCTGGGCCCTGGCTCTTCGTTTGTCTTCGCTCTTTTGTCCCTAGCTGTTTGCGGAGTCTGCTGTGGTGCAGTATCTGCAGGCAGCCTCGGTCAGTTGTTGGCGTATGTCTGAGTTGTTGTTGCTCCAGGGGGCTCGCTTGGGCCTTCCCGGAAGGGTCGTGCCAGGGCTCGGGGGTCTTTACGTCGGGGTAGATCTTTGGTGCCGAATTCAGGGCTGGCGGCACCTTCGGTTCTGGCTGTTGCTATAGTCGGCATGGGGACCGTCCTGTTCGCTACTTAGGTTCTCACAAGGCGTGTCGGCCCTTTCGCGGTTCGTCCAATTGACGGGGTGATGGGGCAGCGGCTCGCCCAGTTTGCTCACGCCTGGTCCCACGATTCGTGAGATTCGAGTCGTTTCATGCGGCATCTGGTGGCGTTGGGTGGCTCTTCCTCCCCCGGGGGGTTCGGGGCTGGTGGGGCAGGCCTCTTCTCCTGCGCTCTGTCGGGTCATCTCGGAGTGGGTTCGCTTGGGAGTGGTCGAAACGACGACGTCCCTCAGGTGGGTTTCCTGCCCGTTTCCAGTCCCGAAACAGGACTGTGCGGACCTCCGGTTCATTCTGGACTTGTCTCATCTGAACCCGTAGGCTTTGTGCCCCTCCTTTCGGATGACTACGCTGTCCCAGGTCCGTCTTCTTTTTGAGGGGGCGCTTGGATGGTGTCCCTGGACCTCAAGGACGTGTATTGGCATGTCCCGGTTCATCCGGGGTTCAGGGACTGGCTTGATTTTGTTGTGGGGCGTCAGGGTTACCGCTTTCGTTGTCTTCCCTTCGGGTTAAATCTGGTACCTCATGTTTTCACATGCCTTACTCAGGTCATGGTGACCCGCCTGCGTCTGCTAGGTGTTCAGGTGCTTGCCTATCTCGATGACTGGCTGGTTTGGGCTCCCAGCCAGTCCACATGTCTGCTTGCCAGGGATTTGGTTCTTTCCCAGCTCGCTGGGTTCGGGTTCTTGGTGAACTGGAGGAAGTCCCATCTGGTTCCCTCTCAGGTTCGGTCTTGGCTGGGTCTGGATTGGGACGCTTGCCCTGCTTCCTTATCTCTTCCTCCGCCGGCTCACTTGCGCCTGCAGTCCCGCCTTCGCCCTTTTCTGAGGGGTTTCTGGGTCACGAAACGGTTGCTCGAGAGTTTGTGCGGGAGCCTGAACTTTGCCATGATGGTCTACCCGCCGGGTCGGGTGTGGCTTCGTTAGCTGTTCTGGTTCATTCGGGGCTGGCCCTTCTGTCTCTCTCGCGATTGTTGGGTTCGGCCTCCGGGGGCTTTGTGTTGGTTGCTGCGTCGCTGGCTTCTTCTTCGGGTTTTTCGGGGTTCGGTGCCTTGGTGCCTTCCCGAGCCCTCGCTCGATGTGTTCACGGATGCATCGTCTCTTGGCTAGGGTTTTGTGACTAGTGCTCACCAGGCCGGCCAGGGGCGTGGGGTCTGTCCTTTCGTCGGGCTCACAGCACAGTACGAGAGTTCGCGGTAGTGTGGATGTCGCTCTGGAGGATTCGAGTTGCTCGCGGATCGACGATCAGGCTCCATTCGGACTGCTCCCCGGTGGTTCACTGCTTGAACCGCGGGGGTTTGATGTGGTCCTTGGCTTTTTGGGGCTGGTTGCTTCGGGTGACTCGTCTGCTGAGTTCTCGGCATTTGGCTCTTCTGGCGGTTCACGTCCGGGGGGGGTGGCCAATGTCCTGGCGGACGGCCTGTCCCGGTTCCTTCCCCTTTCCATGGAATGGACAGTCGATGCTGACTCCTTCAGTTGGCTGTGCCGGACGTTCGGTACTCTGGACGTGGATCTCTTCGCGTCGGCGGGGTCAAGGCGTTTCCCGGTATACGTGGCGCCCTTCCCTGACTGCGAAGCCATCGGGGTCGATGCCTTCAGGCAGGACTGGGCGAGGTGGGGTTACCTGTACCTCTTTTCCCCGGTTCCGCTGTTGCTCCAGGTCCTGACTCGCTTGGAGACTTACCGAGGTCGAGTTGTCCTTCTGGCTCCTTGGTGGCCGGCCCAGCCTTGGTTTCAGGTGCTGCATGCTCGGTGTCCAAACTCGAGGGTCTTCCTGCGGCTCCGCCTCTTTCAGCAGATTGGTTCAGCCCTGTATGAGGCTGGTTCGGTCTTCTCCTTGAGTCATCACGTCTTGTGTTTTTGACTCTGGTTTATCATTCCTTGTATGGTGTGCAGGGGGCTTCGTTGTTGGTCTCCCACCTGCGTGCTTCGTCTCAGCGGCAGTATGAGGTTTCCATGCAGTCCTTCCGGTTTTTCTTATCACTGTGTCGGTGTTCTTTGGTCTCTAATAAGGTTGTTCTCTCCTTTATCTCTTGGTTGTTTCAGAACCATCATCTTATGCCGAATACTGTCGCTTCGTATTGTGCGGCGTTGGCGGAGCTGCTTCACCTTGCTTTCGTGTTGATGTTACTTCCGCCCCGTTTCGCAAGTTGTCTCATGCGTTGTTTCACCTCCAGCCTGCTCATGCGCCGCCTGAGCCGTCTTGGTCTTTGGACCGTGTGCTCTCGTTTCTTTTTTTGCCTCGGTTTGTTGTGGCCCCTTCTGTTCGGAATTGTTTTTCTAAGACTCTTTTTTTCCTGTTGGCATTGGCCTCAGGGGGTCAGGTCGGGGGGCTTCATGCTCTACTCCGGTGCCGAGGTTTCTGCTCTTTCAGTCCTGATGGTCGTTTTGTTCGCTTGCAGTCGTCTCCGTCTTTTCTTGCAAAGAATGAGACGGCTGCGTTCCGGAGGGGGCCATGGGTTGTTGATGCTTGGTTGGTCAAGCCGGGGGTGCATCATGTGTTGTGTCCGGTTGCGGCTCTCCACCATTATTTGTGCGCTATGGCTTCTGTTGCCAGGGATGCGCTCTGGGTTGATCCGGTTTCCCTTCTTCCCTGTTCCTGGGCCTGGTCGGGCCTGCGTTGCTTTGGGTTGGCGGTTGCAGCCAGTTGTCTCAACTTTGCGTTTAGGAGTGAGGACGGACCACCGCCCGGGTAAGTCCCTGTTTTTTCCTTATCTTTGGGTAGTTAGCTCTGGGGAGCCGATGGGGCTCCCCCCAGAAAACCAGCGTTGAATGTAATGAAACGCCATTTTCTGGGTGAGTCCCGGAGGCTCCCCGGCATCCCTCCCTCTCTCCGGTCGGCAGTGTTTTCGCCTTTTGACATCCAGCCTAAGAACTAATGGTTGGGTTGCCGACGGTGGGGTCTGGGGCTCCCCCTTCTCCCTCCCGGGGAGGGGAGAGTTGCGCAGATAGCCCTGGCACGGCAGCATGATGATGTCATGCTTGTTTGCTATTTTTTGTTTGGGGAGTTCTGTCCACCTGTTCGGTCTTCGGTCACAATAGTTTACCAGAATAGGGGTTTGTTTTGGGGCGCCTATCTTTTTGGGTGCCTGTTCCGGTCGATGGCAGACATAGAATGCTCCCAATCATAAGGGGGGTCTCTATATGCCATTGCTCCTCGTGCCTCTAGAGGGGGACCAGGTTCTGGCTCGTGGTCCCCGGTAGGCAAGAACTCCATGTATTGACTGATGCCAGAAAGTTATACATATCCATTCAGCCTGGATAGCTCCGTGGAGCCTCCGGGACTCACCCAGAAAATGGTGTTTCATTACATTCAATGCTTTTTTTTTTTGCAAACAGTTGTGGATGGTTGGATCAATGTAGATGTGGTGGATGCCAAAACCCCTCAGTTTGTCATATGACAAGGATTATAGTGAATATGCCTCCAGTATAGCTCTCAACCTGGAACTACACTTTCATTACATAAATTCACAGCACATACTCTGCTTTTGTAACCTTTTCTGCTGCCTCTTCTAGGATATGTATGCAGTGCATGATACATGAAGTAATTATGTTTTTTTTTTTAAGAATCCATATACTGTATAAAATAGTTATGTATCCATGAATTGCCTTTCCTTTATTTTAGGCAGCTGAGAAGATTTTGAAGGGAGCCTTGTATCTTGAGGACAGAAACAAGGCAGCGACATTTGAGAATGGTGGGATAAAGCATTCACTTACTGATATATCATCAAGTCTGCAATCAAAGGAGTCCAACTCACTTGCATCTGACATAGAAAAGCATGTGGGCCATCATACCAATATGCTCTATCCTTCTGTCAGTGGTTGTCCCTGTGACAATTATAATAATGATGATGCTAACTATATGTTGGGCAAAACAAATCAAATAATGCAATTGCTTAGACCTTACTTTGTGAGCAAATGATGTAATTTTTAGATATTTTGTAAGTACAATACAATAATATTGCCTAAACCTTTACATAGACCATTTAAAAATATAATTTAAGCAATTACATCACACTTAAAAGAAGTTAATTATAAGCATTACAGAATATACAAGTTATTTGCCATACCTAAATGGTGCCCTGTTTTTCTTAACTTAAAACATTGAAACTGCAGTACTATTTGTGCAGGTTGTGGTCTTGGTTTATTTTTCTTTAGATAAATGTATATGTTGTTGAATGACCGAAAAGGTAAGAATAATAATTCTAACACAAATTTTCTCAATATTTCTTATGTTTTTCTTCAATGTCAGTGGTAATGGAAATATCAATTCTCCAAATTTCATTTTTATTTACTGCTATCATATTAGTTCGCGGTCTTGAAGTGGGTATACCACAACTATATTCTACCCACTTCAAGACCCTGAACCAATATTTTATTTATTTTATTTATATATATATACAAGAAGGTACATTGGGTTTGTGAGAATACATTGGATAGTACAGTATTTACATTCTTGTAAAGCCACTAGTACGCACAGCGTTTCGGGCAGGTCCTTAATCTAGCAGATAATTTTAAGTAGGTAATTTCTATCAGAATTGATAAATGATAAAGATACATTGCAAGAGAAAAATGAGATGAGAGAGCTTAGTAAGTATATTAAAGCACATTGTTATATTAAAGCTCTGATTGATTACATTGACAGCTTGATTAGTAATTTAAACAAGATTAATAGACACCATACAGCAGATTGACAGCACATATAAGACAGCAATGATCACAATGGTAAAGATGTTCAGATTGGGTACATAAAGATTGGGAGACTGGGTAGCAAAAGATACAGATAAACAAGATTTATAAACACCATACAGCAGATTGGCAGCACATATAAGAGAGAGAGAGGGGGGGGGGAAAGGGAGAGCGAGAGAAAGATAGAGGGGGGAGAGGGAGAACGAAAGAGAGAGAGAGAAAGAAGACGAGAGAGAGAGAGAGAGAGAGAAAGAAGGAGAGGGAGAAAAAGAGGGAGAGGGAGAAAGAGAGAGAGAGAGAGGGGAGAAAGAGAGAGGGGTAGAACAAGAGAGAGAGAGAAAGAAAGGAGAGGGATAAAGAGAGAACATAAGAAATATTGAGAAAATTCGTGTTAGAATTATTAATCTTACCTTTTCCGTCATATTCAACAACATACGTTTACAAGAAAGACTGCTACCAAAATATACTAAGAAATGTGTACATATATTATATATATATATATATATATATATATATATATATATATATATATATATATATATATGTCGTACCTAGTAGCCAGAACGCACTTTTCATCCTACTATGCAAGGCCCGATTTGCCTAATAAGCCAAGTTTTCATGAATTAATATATTTTCTCTAATTTTTTTCTTATGAAATGATAAAGCTACCCATTTCATTATGTATGAGGTCAATTTTTTTTTATTTGAGTTAAAATTAACGTAGATATATGACCGAACCTAACCAACCCTACCTAACCTAACCTAACCTATCTTTATTGGTAAGGTTAGGTTAGGTAGCCTAGAAAGTTAGGTTAGGTAGGTTAGGTTGCCGAAAAACAATTATTTGATGAAAACTTGGCTTATTAGGCAAATCGGGCCTTGCATAGTAGGCTGAGAAGTGCGTTCTGGCTACTAGGTACGACATATATATATATATATATATATATATATATATATATATATATATATATATATATATATATATATATATATATATATATATGTATATATGTATATATATATATGTATATATATATATGTATATATATATATGTATATATATATATGTATATATATATATGTATATATATATATATGTATATATATATATGTATATATATATATATATATATATATGTATATATATATATATATATATATATATATATATATATATATATATATATATATATATCTCAGTAAAATATATATCTATATATATATAGATATATATATATATATATAAATATAAATATATATATATATATATATATATAAATATATATATATATAAAATATATATATATATCTCAGATATATATATATCAGTAAAAATCCTATTGCCCGAGATAACATATGCAACAGTTTTGTGGTAATTGAACCAGATGCCTGACAGCTGAGTGGACAGCGCTTCGGTTTTGTAGTCCTGAGGTTCCAGGTTTGATACCCGGTGGAGGTGGAGACAAATGGGGATATATATATATATATATATATTATTTTCAATCTGTAAGCTAATTTTTGGCAACAATTTATATGCCCCATTATTTGTCAAGTTGAACCATTTTGTAAATAAGGTGTAAAGTTTCATTTTTACCTATTACAAAGTTTGTAAAGTGTAAGATGAAAATTTTGAGTAAATAATATTAGAAAATAAAACCACTAGTAATAGCTTTTTGGATCATTCTTTAATATTCAGGTTTTACAGAAAAGGCATTTCGCCAATCTGAAAATTTGCATTTCTAGATTCAATATTTTATAGTACTGCATTGTAATTAATACTTGTTTTTGTAATCTACATTTACAATTTTATAAGATGTGAAATTGATTTTATAATAAATCATATTAAGTATTTGGTGTTCTATATTTTAACATTTCTATTTTTATTCATGTGAAATTTTCGTAAATAAAATTCCAGTTAAAAGCTGTACAGTACATGTGTATTATCCCATAAACAAAGCAACACAGTTATAAACCGATAACAATGTCACACAATCATACTGTATTCACTAGGACTCTGATGCTAAAAGTGACAGTAAAAATCCTATTGCCCGAGATAACATATGCAACAGTTTTGTGGTAATTGAACCAGATGCCTGACAGCTGAGTGGACAGCGCTTCGGTTTTCGTAGTCCTGAGGTTCCAGGTTTGATACCCGGTGGAGGTGGAGACAAATGGGGATATTGTTTCTTTCACTTTGATGCCCCTGTTACCTAGCAGTAAATAGGTACCTAGGAGTTAGACAGCTGCTTCCTGGGGGGGGGGGGGGGTGTAACAAAAAGATGGCCTGGTCGAGGACCGGGCCACGGGGACGCTAAGTCTCGAAATCATCTCAAGATAATACAGTACAGTTCTTAAGAAAAGACTTGACTAAAATTATGAAACTAAAACAGATTTAGCTTTCTAGATATGATAAGACTACAGAAAATAACTAAAAACATATAATATTTTGGAAATTGTAATACGTACTGTACAGTAGTGTCTGCAAATATATGAGAGAATATATATTATATTCTCACATACATCACTCTCCTCTCCTTTCCATAACCCAGCACAGGAAGGGGCAAAGAATCTGAGGCTTCATCCCTGATTCCAGTCACTGCGAGATGGCAGCAACATAAATCCACTAGCTATGCCCAACATCACAAACTGTTAAACTTGCTCACTTATACTTAATGGTAGCGTATAATAACCAGTGGCATCCTCATATCGGACATAGACAAGAACACAACCTATAGCACTGTATCATCCTTTGCAGATGACACTAGGATCTTCATGAGAGTAGGCAACATAGAGGACACGGCGAACCTCCAGTCAGATGTAGATCAGGTCTTTCTATGGGCTACAGAAAATAATATGGTGTTTAACGAAGATAAGTTCCAGCTCATGCGCTATGGAAAAAATGAAAATATAAAAACGGAAACCACGTACAAAACTCAGGCAAATCATAACATAGAACGAAAAGGCAATGTAAAGGATCTGGGTGTACTCATGTTGGAAGACCTTACCTTTAAAGAACACAATAAAGTAGCCATCACAACTGCAAGAAAAATGACAGGTTGGATAACAAGAACTTTTCACACTAGAGATGCTATACCGATGATGATACTTTTCAAAACGCTTGTGCTCTCTAGAGTGGAGTACTGCTGCACAATGACAGCCCCTTTCAAAGCTGGAGAAATTGCTGACCTGGAGAGCATGCAGAGATCCTTTACTGCTAGAATCCACTCAGTAACACATCTAAACTATTGGGACCGACTAAAGAGCCTAAAACTGTACTCCCTTGAGTGCAGGCGGGAGAGGTACATAATAATTTACACGTGGAAAATGTTAGAGGGGCTGGTCCCAAACCTGCACACAGAAATAACATCACATGAGACCAGAAGACATGGCAGGATGTGCAGAATACCCCCGTTGAAAAACAGAGGTGCAACTGGTACTCTGAGAGAGAACTCTATCAACATCAGAGGTCCGAGACTGTTCAACACGCTTCCACTACACATAAGGGGCATAACTGGCCGACCCCTCACAGTGTTCAAGAGAGAACTGGATAAGCACCTCCAAAGGATACCTGATCAACCAGGCTGTGACCTCATACGTCAGGCTGCGAGCAGCCGCGTTCCCCAGCCCGGTCCGTCTAATTACCACAAGCTACACAACCTTCAGAAAGCTTCCTGGCAATACGTTAGTAATGAATAAATATGATATATTTACTCATTATAATGTTGGTGCTGAATGTACAACACGAAAAAACATAATTTTAATCTGAAAAAGTATCTTTTTATAAAGAAATTAGACGAAAATAAAAAGCTGGTGACGCCAAATCAAGTCGACAATCCAAGCTTCGGTTAGGTTAGGTTAGGTTTGGTTAAGTTAGGTTAGGTTAGGTTAGGAGAGGTTAGGTTAGGAGAGGTTAGGTTAGGTTAGGTCAGCCTAACCTAACATATCATATTTATTCATTACTAATGTATTGCCAGGAAGCTTTCTGAAGCTTGTGGTAATTAGACGGACCCCAACAGCCTGGTTGATCAGTCCGGCAACCAGGAGGCCTGGTCGACGACCGGGCCGCGGGGACGCTAAACCCCGGAAGCACCTCAAGGTAACCTCAAGGTAAGGTAGATTGATACCAAGGTCTATCCCATTACTAATTTGTGAACCACTTACCCGAGGGTATAGATTCCTTCATCTCTAAGTTTGTTGGAAGAAAGTAATGAAGCTAAGTACTGGAAATAGGATGCAAGCCATAAGTTACCACATGGAAGAGAAAACGCCTGGAATCAATGAAAAAGACCTTTAATAGATATTCCATTGAACCTGTCACCAGAACCATCAGTGTATATAATTTGAGAGAGAGGAATGCTCTGTGGACAGAGCATCAATATGGCTTAAGGCGTTGAGCTTTGCCTCAAGACGAAGCTTGGGCTGATCTCTAATTTGCTTCTTGGGTGGAAAGGGAGGGATTAAAACTGGAAAGGGTGTAACCTCCCACGGTGCAGGAAAGTGCCGTTGTTGTTTCTCTTGGTACAAATCATGAACCCCATACATTCTGAGTTGAGTTCCAGTTTTTGTTATCCATTTGGAACAATGCTGATCTTCAATAAAGAAATTCTGGAGGGCTTCTGTGCAAGGATTAGGATGAGTTAGCCTAAGCATTTTTATACCAATTTGACAGTTAATTTCAGTAACACGATCAACAACGCTCAGAATATTAAGTTCCTTTCTCATATTAACTTACTTTTAAATCTGACTTGAATTGTGTTCCCTAGATCTTGGACTTAATGATATATATTGCAAGCTAGAGTGTAGAGCACTCTCTGAGTTCACTGACTTAAGAGTATGAGTACCTGCTTACAGCAGATAATATATGATACATGTTAACATTTGATAACAGCTTAAGGGGGCATTATTCACAAAATATGCAAAAAATGAAAACTCGTTCAATTTCAATCAAACTTTTTTGACAAGTTGTATATGAAAAGGGTTTCATTTGGTCTAAGTCTCAGCATCGTAGCATAAATAGGAAGGATGAAAAAAAATATTGAATTATGTGTCAAAAATTTTCAAAAATGGTCAAAAAAGATTATCAAACAAAAATGTCAACTGAAATCATGTCTATGACTCACAGGTATCACAATAGCATATATTAAAAACAAATTATAATTAGTTTTTAACAAAAAATTTAGTTAAAAAAAAAAAGTCAAATTTTACTTTTTTTTTTTTTTTTTTATAATTTTATCTCTCTTTTGTTTATGAGGCGATTTGCATGAAACTTATACACCTGACTGCACGTAAGCCTATCTGTAAGGGTGCCAATTTTGGAGGAAATTGGTTGATGTCGCTACACCCAATACTCAGCCACAGAGGGCAACACCTTAGACTTTATTTTTTACTTACTTGAAAGTTTATGTTACTTGAAAATGAATATCTTTTTCATTTTTTATGCAATTTACATGAAACTTACACATTATATATAAATTTTATGTCTAAAATCGTTTGCAAGTGTTTTTATCTTGAGTTCTTTATTGACTTTATAATAGCAATAAACATGATATATTTGCATAATTTTGGGGGGGAACTTAGACTATTTGTATTAGGAAAACTAAAGACGTTTTGGAAAATCTTTTGCTAGAGATCCTTTATTATATGTTAATGTGTCAGAAAAGTGTCATAGAATGATTATATCTGAAAGGTGTGGTTGTAAATTTACACTTGAAAATGTGTAAAATTCGTTGAAAAAAATAAAAAAATTAAAAATCTCCCTTACTATTTAGGCTACAGTGCTGAAACTTCGAACAATTGCAGCCCTTTTCATATACAACTAGTAAAAAATAATGGTTGACACTAAACAACAAATTTAATATACCCGAATAACGCCCCCTTAAAGTACAGACAAGTTCCATTCCTTGTCGTGTATGTACCGAGTTAGAATGGATGGTGGCAGCACTTTTCTACCTCTACTTCTACTTTCAGCCACATATATACTCTTTATGTCTATTTTCTACCCTCTACTTCCTACTCTCTCTTCTCTCTTCAAACTTTCCCTTTCAACTAACCACACTCCTCGCTACACCCAATACTCCTTACTCCTCCCACTTCTCTACCTCCCTCACTCCAAACCCTCAGTCATTACTTCATTATTCATTTCTTTCCATTTCGTTCCTAATTCATTTCCAATATGTTACAACTAGACAGTGTGACATTGTAATTGCTAAAATTAGGCTGGGATATCAATATCTATGGGAGGTGGCTGTAAGTAAAAAAAAAAAATGTCCCCCAATGGTGAACATTCTAATTGTTAACTATGTGAACAAGAGCTGGGACATACTCTCCAACCCCATATCTGTGATTCCTCTGTAATCAATAATTTCAGACCAAATGGTAAAAGGTACAGTACTTTTGAGTTCTGTAACCACTTCATACACTCATGATTAGTGGAAGATATTCATATGTTCTACACAGATTTCGCTACTGCTGGCTAATAGATCAGCCCCGTATTTCATGTTCTCTCCTGATTCCACGTATAACTAACCATCCTGTGAGATGGGAATATTAGATGAACTTACAGCTAGTTTTTTATCCATACTTTATAATCTTTCACATAAAATAGGGTAGCAGCACACTGTAGTGTAGACATAAGCTTTTTAATAAAAAAAATCCAACAGTACTCATTGAACTACTACAAATACTGTACAAAATTTGTTAATGTTTTCAATCAGAATAAAACCATTATATATACTGTACACCATTTACACAGATGGATTGCTGAATTCTGCATAACAACTGCGTTTAACTTTATTTTATTATGACCTCAAGATTATACAGATAGATTAAAAACCAAGTAATTTATCATTAAATTTATTTGAAGAATATTAACACATTTTGGAACGC